>NC_069373.1:63518295-63823409 GCF_021730395.1 Mercenaria mercenaria
TGGCTAATGTTTTAAAACACAAAATTACTAAATTTTGAGCTCACCTGAATTAAGGGATCTGGGTGAGCTATTGATTTAGGTGGATGATCCGTCTTCCATCATCAACAATTTTGCTTAAACATCTTCTCCTTTGAAACTACTGGTCAGAATTACACCAAACTTGGTCTGTAGCATCATGGCAAAGTCCCCTCTTGTTTGATCAAAAGCGGGCAGTTAGCCCCTTTTAGGGGACACTTGAGTTAAAAATAGAAATACATTTAAACAACATCTTCTCATGAACCACTGGATGGATCTTCATCAAACTTGGTCTGTAATATTGTAATATCCTTGTGAAGTTCTGTCTCAAATTTGTTTAAATGGGGGCACCTGGCCTCTTTTAGGGGCCAGTAGAGCTTAAAATAGAAAAACCTTTAAACAATTTTTTCTCATGAACTTTAAGACGGATCTTCATTTTACTGGGTTTGTAGCATCAGTGTAAGGTCTTCTCTCAAATTTGTGCAAATAGGGACTTTTGGCCTCTTTTAGGGGCCTTAAGAGCAAAAATAGGAATGCTTTTGAACAACTTCTTCTCATGAACGACTTGATGGAACAAACTTGGTCTGTAGCAGCAGTGTAAGGTCCTCTCTCATTTGTTCAAATGGGGTCCCTTGGCCATATTCAGGGGCTTCTGTAGAAATAGAAATACCTTTAAACAACTTCTCCTCATGAACCTCTAGATTGATCTTCATCAGACTTGGTTGATAGCATCCTTGTAAGGTCTTGACTCAAGTTTGTTCAAATTGGGGCACTTGGGCCTTTTTAGGGGCTGCTATAGCTAAAAATAGAAATATATTTAAACAAATTCTCATGAACAGCTTAATTGATCTTCATCAAAGACAGTCTGTAGTATTATAAGGTCCTCTCTCAAGTTTTTTAGCTCGACTATTCGAAGAATAGTCTAGCTATTCTACTCACCCTGGCGTCGGCGTCGGCGTCGGCGTCGGCGTCGGCGTCAGCGTCACACCTTGGTTAAGTTTTTGCATGCAAGTACATACAGCCATCAATTAAAGGCATATAGCTTTGAAACTTATTTTATCTTTTTCTAGGTCAATTACCAACCTCTCTGGGTCAAGTCCCATAACTCTAACATGTATTTTGAGCAAATTATGCCCCCTTTTGGACTTAGAAAATTTTGGTTAAAGTTTTACATGCAAGTTACTATCTCCAAAACTAATGCAGATATTGATTTGAAACTTCACATGTGTCTTCGGGGTTATAAAACTAGTTGATAGCAGCAAGTCCCATAACTGATATGCATTTTGGTCAAATTATGCCCCCTTTTGAACTTTTTACAGCTATTTCTAAAAGGCATATAGATTTTAAAGTTATTTTTTCTTTTTCTAGATCAATTACCAACCTCACTGGGTCAAGTCCCATAACTCTGACATGTATTTTGGGAAAATTATGCCCCCTTTTAGACTTAGAAAATTTTGGTTAAAGTTTTACATGCAAGTTACTATCTCCAAAACTAATGCAGATATTGATTTGAAACTTCACATGTGTCTTTGTGGTTATAAAACTAGTTGATAGCAGCAAGTCCCATAACTCTGACCTTCATTTTGGCCAAATTATGCCCCCTTTTGGACATAGCAAATTCTGGTCAAAGTTTTGCGTGCAAGTACATACAGCTATTACTAAAAGGCATATAAATTTGAAACTTTTTTTTTCTTTTTCTAGATCAATTACCAACCTCACTGGGTCAAATCCCATAACTCTGGCATGTATTTTGGGCAAATTATGCCCCCGTTTGGACTTTGAAAATTCTGGTTAAAGTTTTACATGCGAGTTTCTATCTCCAAAACTAATGCAGATATTGAATTAAAACTTCACATGTGCCTTCGGGGTTATAAAACTAGTTGATAGCAGCAAGTCCCATAACTGATATGCATTTTGGTCAAATTATGCCCCCTTTTGAACTTAAAACTCTTTTAATATTTAACCTTTTTGGGTAATATTTTCCTGCTTCTGGGACAGTATTTCGAATAGTCGAGCTTGGCTGTCTTACGGACAGCTCTTGTTTTTTCAAATTGTGGCACTAAGTGAAGGGGACACTAGAGCTAAAAATAGAAATACCTTTAAATGACTTCTTCTCATGAGCCACTCACAGATCTTCTTTAAACTTGGTCTGTAGAATCATTGTAAGGTCCTTTCTCAAATTTGATTAAATTGGCCCCATTCAGGGGCTGAAAGAGGTAAAAAAAACAAAAACAAAAAACATTTAAATAACTTCTCATGAGCTGCATGGTGGATCTTCATCAAACGTGATCTGTTGCATAATGGTAAATTCCTCTAGATGTTAACATGAAAAACCTGTAAACAACTTCTTCTCATGAACAGTTTGATGGAGCATCATCAAATTTGGTCTGTTGCAACATTGTTAGATCCTTTCTCAATTTTGTTCAAATGGGTGCTTGGCACCTTTTAGGGGCTGCTAGAGCTAAGAATAGAAATTATTTTAAAACACTTCTTCTCATGAACTGTTGGATGGATCTTCATCAAGCACTTGACCTGTTTCATGTTTTTGTATGCTAACCACAGATATTACCATCCATTATTCAGTGTGTCATATGTTAATTCAAGGTCAAATATTCAAGGTCAGGTGAGCGACTAAGCACCACTATGACCCTTTTGTTAGATAATATTATTATGGTTTCCAGTAAGTCATACAGCAAACTTCATTCTTATGAAGACATCCTTTGACGACAGACAGACAGATATTGATATTCTATACAAAATGCATTAACAGAAAAAATATATTTGTTATATGAAAATGGATGTTCGTAGGGAAATAGATTTGGAGATAGCTAAATAAAATGAGTTGCTTTGGTACATCTCTTTGAAATCCTTGTTTGAAATAAATGTAAAATGATACCTCCATTGTGACATTTTGCAAGAGCAATTTGTCACCAGTTTAATATCTCTGCTTGACAAACATTACCATATGGGAATTAAGGATGGCGACAAAGACATAAATTGACTACCGTCATAAGATTGATTACTCTAGAGACAATATTTAGTTATTTAGCGAATTGAAATTATGGCTGAGGTATAACCAGTATTTTCATTGTATTATGATAAGCCAAGTATTGTCTTGTTTTTGCTGATTTTGTAGTCATAACGACCAAAACGTGAACTTTCTGAACAGAAGGAAAATGTTTCTGAGCACAAAGATCATCAGACAATGTCTTGGATCTTGCTTAAGAACTTGTAAAGAAGTTGAAAAAGTGTTGCTGTTTTGCCATTAATAATTCCATTTTTTTAACAAGATGTCTTAAAAATTCCCAGTGCCATTGTGTGAAACATGTTATCTATGACACTCTACAATCCATAAAATAAACAAACATGTTTGTACACATGGACGGATCCAAACAGAAGTGGAAGAAGCATTTTATAAAAAATATTTCGATGACAAAATACAATACATATCGTAGCCCTGGCCTACCTATAAACCAGGCCAGTCTATTTTATAAGTACAACAACATGGTTGACCCATTTAAATGAGTTTTACAGTTGGCGAACGATAATAAAAATGGCGCGAAAATGTCAGGCGAGTCTAAGACAGATAATTTAGAGTGGTAAGTTATCACGGGTAAATTGGATGGTAATTCTTATGATACTTGTTAGATGAAAATAAACATTTATTTGAATGGTGAAATAGCTCAGGTGGCTAAGCTGTCGGCTTTCAAATGCAATACAAAAAATAGAAGGTGTTCGAAACTCGCAAGAGATTTATTTTCTAAGGAAATGTTTTAAGTAGCCCTGCTTTTTTTGTTTTATTTCAGTTTGTTCTCAGTTTGTCTTTGCTCACCTGTCACAAAGTGACAAGGTGAGCTTCTGTGATTGCGCGGTGTCCGTCGTCCGTCAGTGCGTGCGTCCGTAAACTTTTGCTTGTGACCACTCTAGAGGTCACATTTTTCATTGGATCTTTATGAAAGTTGGTCAGAATGTTCATCTTGATGATATCTAGGTCAAGTTCGAAACTGGGTCACGTGCCTTCAAAAACTAGGTCAGTAGGTCTAAAAATAGAAAAACCTTGTGACCTCTCTAGAGGCCATATATTTCACAAGATCTTCATGAAAATTGGTCAGAATGTTCACCTTGATGATATCTAGGTCAAGTTTGAAACTGGGTCACATGCCATCAAAAACTAGGTCAGTAGGTCTAAAAATAGAAAAACCTTGTGACCTCTCTAGAGGTCATATATTTCACAAGATCTTCATGAAAATTGGTCAGAACGTTCACCCTGATGATATCTAGGTCAGGTTTGAAATTGGGTCACGTGCCATCAAAAACTAGGTCAGTAGGTCAAATAATAGAATAACTTTGTGACCTCTCTAAAGGCCATATTTTTCATGGGATCTGTATGAAAGGTGGTCAGAATGTTCATCTTGATGATATCTAGGTCAAGTTCGAAACTGGGTCACGTGCCTTCAAAAACTAGGTCAGTAGGTCTAAAAATAGAAAAACCTTGTGACCTCTCTAGAGGCCATATATTTCACAAGATCTTCATGAAAATTGGTCAGAATGTTCACCTTGATGATATCTAGGTCAAGTTTGAAACTGGGTCACATGCCATCAAAAACTAGGTCAGTAGGTCTAAAAATAGAAAAACCTTGTGACCTCTCTAGAGGTCATATATTTCACAAGATCTTCATGAAAATTGGTCAGAACGTTCACCTTGATGATATCTAGGTCAGATTTGAAATTGGGTCACGTGCCATCAAAAACTAGGTCAGTAGGTCAAATAATAGAAAAACCTTGTGACCTCTCCAAAGGCCATATTTTTCATGGGATCTGTATGAAAGTTGGTCTGAATGTTCATCTTGATGATATCTAGATCAGCTTCGAAACTGGGTCACGTGCGGTCAAAAACTAGATTAGTAGGTCTAAAAATAGAAAAACCTTGTGACCTCTCTAGAGGCCATATATTTCACAAGATCTTCATGAAAATTGGTCAGAATGTTCACCTTGATGATATCTAGGTCAAGTTCGAAACTGGGTCACGTGCCATCAAAAACTAGGTCAGTAGGTCAAATAATAGAAAAACCTTGTGACCTCTCTAAAGGCCATATTTTTCATGGGATCTGTATGAAAGTTGGTCTGAATGTTCATCTTGATGATATCTAGGTCAAATTCGAAACTGGGTCACGTGCGATCAAAAACTAGGTCAGTAGTTCTAAAATTAGAAAAACCTTGTGAGCTCTGTAGAGGCCATATATTTCATGAGATCTTCATGAAAATTGGTCAGAATGTTCACCTTGATGATATCTAGGTCAAGTTCGAAAGTGGGTCATGTGCCGTCAAAAACTAGGTCAGTAGGTCAAATAATAGAAAAACCTTGTGACCTCTCTAGAGGCCATAATTTTCATGGGATCTGTATGAAAGTTGGTCTGAGTGTTCACCTTGATGATATCTAGGTCAAGTTTGAAACAGGGTCATGTGCGGACAAAAACTAGGTCAGCAGGTCTAAAAATAGAAAAACCTTGTGACCTCTCTAGAGGCCATACTTGTGAATGGATTTCCATTAAAATTGGTCAGAATGTTCACCTTGATGATATCTAGGTCAGGTTTGAAAGTTGGTCACATGCCTTCAAAAACTAGGTCAGTAGGTCAAATAATAAAAAAACCTTGTGACCTCTCTAGAGGCCATACTTTTCATGGGATCTGTATGAAAGTTGGTCTGAATGTTCATCTTGATGATATCCAGGTCAGGTTCGAAACTGGGTCAACTGCGGTCAAAAACTAGGTCAGTAGGTCTAAAATTATTAAAAGCTTTTGACCTCTGTAGAGGCCATATTTTTCAATGGATCTTCATGAGAATTGATCTGAATGTTCACCTTGATGATATCTCGGTCATTTTCGAAACTGGGTCACATGCGGTCAAAAACTAGGCCGGTAGGTATAAAAATAGAAAAACCTTGTGACCTCTCTAGAGGCCATATTTTTCATGAGATCTTCATGAAAATTAGTGAGAATGTTCACCTTGATGATATCTAGGTCAACTTTGAAACTGGGTCAATAGGTCAAATAATAGAAAAACCTTGTGACCTCTGTAGAGACCATATTTTTCAATGGATCCTTATGAAAATTGGTCAGAATTTTTATCTTGATAATATCTAGGTCAAGATCAAAACTGGGTCACATGAGCTCAAAAACTAGGTCACTATGTCAAATAATGACGTCATACTCAAAACTGGGTCATGTGGGAAGAGGTGAGCGATTCAGGACCATCATGGTCCTCTTGTATTTTATCTAATTATGTGTATTACTTTTTTCTATTTTCTTTTTCTTTTCTATATCAATGAAACTTTAATCAATACAAGTTACAAATCATTTCGTTTCCGGCTCGTCCCCTGTATTTGTTGAAGAATCGTCAGCTGTGTCTGTTTAAACATTTAGAACTTGTCGAATGATCTTCCTAGAATCCTCGAATAATGAAATCGCTCACCAGAAGCTTTTTTAATGTTCGCCATTTCGAGCTATAGAATAGTATGTTAGTGTATAATGCAGGGGTACTGTACTTACATTCCATCGGTATAAATGGATGTTCACGAAAACTACAGTGTATGCTGAATTACTGTATTATATTAAAGCCAATGGAAAAAACGGTATTGTATCTATGCTGAAAAAAAGTAAAAAAAAAAAAATGTTTATTTCAACCCAGTGTCGAACTCCGGACCTCGGGTGTCATACCTAGCAGCCTAATGCATCGCGCTAATACAGTACTTCGTTCAGGTAGTCTCAGTTTGAGATACTAATCTATATCGTCTATGCGTGATTTACCTGAACTGGTAAATAATACGGTCGATCGCGTTTGTTTACAAATATCAAATTATCGTTCGATTACTGTACATCTTTTGTTGTTTGTTTATTGGATTTGGGTCCTGGTATTATTTATTATAAATTTTTGCACATACTATATAAAGTTCAGGGTGAGTTATTGGTATAGCTGTGTAATATAGTGCCTGGGATCCATCGTCCTTCGTCCATCATCTTCCCTCAACATTTGCTCTTAATCAACTACTGGCTAGATTACACCAAACTTGGCAACTAGCATCCTGTTATTTGAACAATTTTTTCTTCTGAACCATTTGATGGCTCTTCATCAAATTTTGTCTGTAGCAGTTTTGTAAGGTCCTGTCTGAAATTTGTCCAAACTAATTTGTTTGGCCCCTTTTAGGCACAACTAGAGCTAAAAACTGAAGAAAAAAACTCTTTCAGATGATTTCTTCTCATGAACCAGATGATGGATCTTTACCAAACTTAGTCTGTTGCATCCTTATAATTTATAGTTCTCTCTCAAATTCATTTAAGTTGTACTATTTGGTCCCATTTAGTGTCTGCAAGAGCCAATAGAAAAAAATCTATAAACAACTTCTCATGAAACATTATGATGGATCTTCACCAAACTTGGTTTTTAGCTTGACTATACGAAGTATAAGGAGAGCTATCCTACTCGACCTGGCGTCGGCGTCTTTCCGCGTCCCCACCTTGGTTAAAGTTTGTTTACACTTTCTCTTTTTTCAACTTATCTATGAATTACATGATGGATTTGATTCAAACTTGAAATAATTATTCCTCATCATCATCCACATCATCTGACATAAGAGCCATAACTCTGGCACCAATTTTTCATGAATTATCCCTCCTTTTCGCTTAGATTTTCAGGTTAAAGTTTTGATGCACTTTCACTCTATCTCTGTTATTACTGAATGGATTTGATTCAGACTTAAAATAGTTGTTCAACATCATCACCCACAACATCTGACACAAGGTGCATAACTCTGGCACTATTTTTAGCTCGACTATACGAAGTATAAGGAGAGCTATCCTACTCGACCCGGCGTCGGCGTCGGCGTCTTTCTGCATCCACATCCACATCATACAACACAAGGTGCATAACTCTGGCACCATTTTTTCATGAATTATTCCCCCTTTTTACTTAGAATTTCAGGTTAAAGTTTTGATGCACTTTCACTCTACCTCTGTTATTACTGAATGGATTTGATTCAAACTTAAAATAGTTGTTCAGCATCATCACCCACATCATATGACACAAGATGCGTAACTCTGGCACAATTTTTCATGAATTATTCCCCTTTTTACTTAGAATATCAGGTTAAAGTTTTATGCACTTTCACTCTTTCACTGTTATTACTGAATGGATCTGATTCAAACTTAAACATGGGGGAGGAACTGTTACACGAGACTCGGTTATGGAGGATATTATGTTACAGATTTAGGATGCTACTGTTACAGTATTCCTGGATAACGTTACAGCATTCGGAGGATAATAGTAGCTGTCTGTGTTTTGTTTGCCAAAGAAATGGTAAAGATTTATCTCTTTTTTGCAAAAATAAAAATTGTATTTCTAGATCAATTATATGCACGTCTGTTGAGACATGGCTTAACCAGCAAAACACAGTATATTGATGTCAATCAAGCGTTTTATGACAAAATTCGAAATTTTGATAGAAAATTATCTAAACGAAATTGATTAAAAGATATTCCAACCGTATTTCATGCTCATTTGCATTGATTAAAACCCTCTTCAGGCATGGACTTATAATATGAGGTAGAAAAATTACTGTCGGTCTAATTTTTTGTGATTTTATAGAATGTTGCAGTTTAGCAGGATATGTTACAGTTGTTGGGTGCTGCTTTTGAATGTGTTACAGATTTAGAATGATACTTTTTTCTTCTTCAGAATTCTGTTGTTAGATGTAAATACTGCTAAACAACATTTACTTTGTCATTTGAGGAAGTCAGACATGAACTAGAGAGGCATTGCTGTAACGACGTTTGAAAACACAGGAAAGAAAAACTAGAACATTTCACCTAACGGGGGAAGATGTCGGTTGTGATATGTCAAGAATCACATACGATGAACAGTTGATGTTACAAGTTATGCAGAGCAAATCTCTCATCCCTTTTCCATGCAAATTGATCGATCATTTGAATAATCTCTAAATACATCAGTTGTTAAATTTTTTCATAACCTCATAAATCACCAGAGATATCGGAGAGCGATATCGAAAAATGTTCTAAGTGTTTCTTTATTCATATTCACATAGATTACTTTCGTTCAAATTTAATAAGACAGCGAGTTACTATGATTATAAGGTAACTCCTAATTTATGAACAACCCGAATTTAATGTGCTCGTGCTCGCGTTTACACAATGCCAGATGGTGGGCATTACAGTCCTGAGACATGCCTCCGAATGGTGCACAGTCCTGAAAAGCCCTTGACACCGGCATACATACAAAGACAAAGACACATATATTTTTAGATGAAAATCCTGAAACATTATACATTTTTAGCTCTCCTGTCACATAGTGACAAGGTGAGCTTTTGTGATCACCCTTCGTCCGTTGTCCATCGTCTTTGCGTCCGTCAACAATTTCTTGTCTGCACAATAGTGGTTTCATTTATGATTTTATTTTTACCAAACTTGCACACAACTTGTATCACCATAAGATCTCGGTACCTTTCTTGAACTGGCCAGATCCGCTCACGAGTTCCAGAGTTATGGCCCCTGAAAGGGCCAGAATTAGCTATTTTGACCTTGTCTGCACAATAGCAGCTTCATTTATGATTTTATTTTAACCAAACTTGCACACAACTTGTATCACCATAAGATCTTGGTCCCTTTCTTGAACTGGCCAGATTTCTTTATGGGTTCCAGAGTGATGGCCCCTGAAAGGGCCAGAATTAGCTATTTTGACATTGTCTGCACAACAGCAGCTTCATTTATGATTTGAATTTAATCAAACTTGCACAAAACTTGTGTCACCATAAGATCTTGGTTCCTTTATTGAACTGGCCAGATCCCTTAATGGGTTCCAGAGTTATGGCCCCTGAAAGGGCCAAAATTAGCTATTTTGACCTTGTCTGCACAATAGCAGCTTCATTTTTTATTTGATTTCAACCAAACTTGCACACAACTTGTATCACCACAAGATCTTGGTTCTTTTCTTGAACTGGCCAGATTCCTTCATGGGTTCCAGAGTTATGGCCCCTTAAAGGTCCAAAATTTGCTATTTTGGCTTTCGCAGCCATATAGAGACTTCATTTATGGTTTGATTTGATACAAACTTCCAAAATTTCTTCAACAACAATGAATCTTGGATTCCATGACAAATCTGTCAGATCCAGTCGTAGGTTCCAGAGTTATTTTATATCTGATTACCTCCCCTGATTGTAATCAAAATGGATTTATATCAGTAAGTACTTATAGGACTTATTTGAAATTTCATTATTGACATTAGTTGGACTGAGACAATCAAGGTAGATAACTATGGACTGATTTTATGTCAAATTACCTCCCTTTATTTCAAATTAAAATGGGTATATCTCCGTAAATAATGAAGATACTGATCTGAAATTTCATTTATGTCAACAGATGGACTTGGACAATCAGTGAAGATACGTATTGACTGAATTTATGACAAATTACCTCCCTTTATTTTTTATCTAAATGAATACACCTTAGCAGCGTCTAATGAGATTGGTTTGAAACGATCATATCATTTTGAGCAATGGTACTCAGGTGAGCGATACAGGGCCATCATGGCCCTCTTGTAACTATGAGTTTTGTATAAAATCCTCTGTTAAATGATATTGGCTCCTAACTGTGAGCAAACAGATTCAGTGCTTCAGATTAGCCAATTTAATTATGTCTCCCACCACACAGTGGTGTGGGAGACATATTGATTTACTCCAGTCTGTGTGTGTGTTTGTGTGTCTGTCTGTGTGTCTGTCACAAAGCTTGTCCGCACTCTAAGTCGAACATTTCTCATCCGATTTTCACCAAACTTGAACAAATGTGTTTGACCATAAGACCTCGGCCAAGTTCGATAACTAGCCAAATCGGTCCAGGCATTTTGGAGTTACGGCCCTTGAATTATCGAAAAATTGGCCTTTTTACTCATGTCCGCACTCTTAATCAAACATTTTTCATCCGATCTTCACCAAACTTGAGCAAAATGTGTTTGACCATGACACCTCAGCCAAGTTCGATAACTAGCCAAATCGGTCCAGGCATTTTGGAGTTACGGCCCTTGAATTATCGAAAAATCAACCTTTTTACTCTTGTCCGCACTCTAAGTCAAACATTTCTCATCCGATCTTCACCAAACTTGAACAAAATGTGTTTGACCATGAGACCTCGGTCAAGTTCGATAACTAGCCAAATCGGTCCAGGCATTTTAGAGTTACGGCCCTTGAATTACCGAAAAAATCTGTCTGTTTACTCTTGTCTGCTCTCTAAGTCGAAGATTTCTCATCCGATCTTCACCAAACTTGAACAAAACGTGTTTGGCCATAAGACCTTACCCAAGTTCGATAACTAGCAAAATCCGCCCGGGCACTTTCGATTTATAGCCCTTGAATTACTGATTGGATCCACTCATCCAGACCATCTAATTGGATCCACTCTTCTAAAACATCTAGAGAAACTAACATTTTTCTTAGGGGCAGTTGTGGGAGACATGCGCTTTTCTCAAAAAAAAAAAAATCTGTAGTTGTGCATGCTTGCCAGATCTTCATTGCGCAGATGCTTATCTGCTTGTAGGCAGCTACGCGCATGCAAGCAGACTATGATTAGATGGTTGTTCCAACAGTAAATACGTATACATGTTTAACACAAAAAGAATCTTTTGTTATTTGAAATAAAGTTTTATTGCACATATGCGAGTTGTCGTTAGAAAAGCCAATTAATTCTTAAGTTCTCCATTATCGATTCCGAAAGGATATTTTCTTTTAAGCATATTAGTAATTGAAATCTTTGTTAAATACATGTATTGCCAAGCTTTTCTGAAGCTAGGACACATCGTTTGCTAGCATAGTACATGTAGCATAAACAGGAACTATTTATAAAAGATCAGCCTATTAAAGTGCAAACGACGATTCAATGCGAATTGGTGATTATGATATTATATACATTGTATATAGAACACTAGCTTTCCATTGAAAATGTTTATTTCATTTTGTTATATATAAATGTTGATTTAAAATTTCGAAATTAGAAAAAAAAACTGCACTTGGTATAATATATTTGTTACATCTTACAAAAAAAATCCCGCATAATTCATGATATCTAAATTTTATTTACTATCCTGGTATTGTATATTGTCAAAATGTATTCAAAAAAGTATCATCCTAAATCTGTAACACATCCAGAAGTAGCACCGCACATCTGTAACATATCCAGCTAAACTGTAACATTTTATAAAACCACGAAAATTTAGACCCACATTGATTTTTCTACCTCGTATTAAGGTGCATGCCTAAAGAGGGTTTTTATCGATGCAAATGAGCATAAAATATGGTTGAAATATATTTTAATCAACTTCTTTTAGATAATTTTCTATCAAAATTTCGAATTTTGTCATTAAGAGCTTGATAGACATCAATATACAGTGTTTTGCATGTTAAACCATGTCTCAACAGACGTACATACCACTGATCTAGAAAAAAACAAGTTTTACTTTTGCAAAGAAGAGATAAATCTTTAGAAATCTACCAATTCTTTGGCAAACAAAACACCGACAGCGATTATTATTCTCCGAATGCTGTAACGTTATCCAGGAATACTGTAACAGTAGCATCCTAAATCTGTAACATGATATCCTCTACAACCGAGTCTCGTGTAACAGTTCCTCTCCCGTGTTAAACAATTGTTCAACATCATTACCCTTATCATATGACACAAGGTGCCTTATAACTCTGGGACCAATTTTTCATGAATTATTTCTCCTTTTTACTTAGAATTTTAGGTTAAAGTTTTGATGCACTTTCACTCTGTCTCTGTTATTACTGAATGGATTTGATTCAGACTTAAAATAGTTGTTCAACTTCATCACCCACACAATATGACACAAGGTGCATAACTCTGGCACCAATTTTTCATTAATTATTCCCCCTTTTTACTTAGAATTTTAGGTTAAAGTTTTGATGCACTTTCACTCTGTCTCTGTTATTACAGAATGGATTTGATTCAAACTTAAAATAGTTGTTCAACATCATCACCCACACCATATGACACAAGGTGCATAACTCTGGCACCAGTATTTAATGAATTATGCCCCTTTTTGCTTAGGATATACTTATATAGTGTTTTGATACATTTTATCTTTACCTCTCCTATTACTTTAAGTTGATATTTTTCACATAGACTCAGGCTATTGTGCAATATCTTCATCCACAATTTGAGTCATTAAACACTCCAGTGGCAGCTCTAGTTTCCTCAGATGTGCCCAGTTTCACTATCCAGCATCGAAATAGTCGAGCGCGCTGTCTCCTGTGACAGCTCTTGTTATCAATCTTGTAAGGTCCTCTCAAATTTGTTCAACTTGGCACTGGAGCTAAAAAAGAAAAATCTTCAAATAATTCTTTTAATGAACCAGATGATGGATATTCATCAAACTTATACTGTAGCATTTCTCATATCTGTTTTGGTGTTAGCGCTTGGCTTCTTTGAGGTGCCGCAAGCTAAAAATAGAAAAAAATGCATCATGCATAGTAGAAAAATAAATTATCAGTCCAAAAACCAAAATTCCGGAAGCCTGGTTTGGTAGACATACAAGAGAGGCTTTCTGTAAATATATCTATTTTGAAAGGTTTTTAAACTTTCAGAACATTGAACTTAAAGTAGCAGTTTCAATCATTCGCTCCCAAATGCTCTGAAAGTGGTTAAGTAGAGCAATGAGTAATACTAGGTATTATGAGAATTACCTGTAATAAGGCAGCATTAAAACACTTTGATAAGAAGATTGTTTTATGATAATTGCCTGCATGTTTAATGGCTACTTGGCAAAGAGACTACAAAATAAATAAAGCCAGCTGTCAAACTGTTTATATTCAGATGTTGTGAAGCAATTGATACAGAAAAGTTTTCTGCTGCATCCAGATATTGTATGTTCCCTGTTAAGGTAGCAGTAATGGCGAAAGAGTTCCAAGATTTGTCTGACATTTGGTCAGACACGCAGGATAATTCCTCTGACCAAATGGAAACTCTTCTGACCGAAAACATGTTTGCCGGAAGTAATAAAAAATGAACAGGTGCGTAAGAAAACTGTGTTGTAAAAAATAATTTGGCATAGTAAAACCCGACCCGCTCCAGACCATATCGGACATACAGTCCTACACCCCGACCCTCCATGTTGGTTCTCACCATTTTTTGCCAGACAGGTCAGACTGTCCGACGGGATGTCTCTATGACTTAGGTAGATCAATTTTTAGTCTGTAATTTACAATTTGACTAAGCCCAGATTTTTCAAATCTTAAGAATATACCTAGAAAATTTGGCAATTAAAAAAGATAGGGCCATGTGCTTGATTTTTTTCCAGACTAATTGGAAAAATTTGGACCTCCTGCAAATTTCACAGTGGGCATCTTTGGGCAAATCACAGTTTTGATAACATTTTTTGCTAATAGAACTTTTTTTACAATGTAGAATTTAAACTTTCCACAGTAGTAAATAAACATAAAGTCTACAAAATGATAAAATAAAATGTGTAGATCAGTTTGCTTGTTTTTTCAGATATTTGCCTATGATTAAAAGAGACACTGATTTTAAGTCATCATTTCTTTGTGTGCATTATTTTGTAGGGATTGCACATGCATGAGTGCCAGAAAAAGACAGCATTTATCTATATTTTTTACCATGTTCTCTTCACTACTGCCATCCTCTATATACTAATCTAGTGGTCATGCAAATAACAGAATACTAAATGCAGACATGCTACAGCAAGAGGTAAATTTAGTAGGAATATGGTAGCAGTTTTTCTTTGCTTGCAAAAAGTGGATAAATAAAGCTGCCAATTTATTTCCCTGTTTTGTGGCTGATCTGTTTGTTTTCATTCCTTGTCAGTTGTCAGTGAATTACTCAATGTGGCAAGGGAAATGTTTATACAGAACTGTCTTCAAAGATATGTTGTTGCTATATACATTCTCTAGATGAATCATAGCCATTTAGTAAAAGTTGCTTTTCAGTAGAGTGACATTAGTGTTTTGAAAAGTATGCTGTATTCTTCTTGATCTCTGATGAAAATTTAAAGCTTGCTGTATTCTGCTTAAGGATTTACACAACAAATTAAATTTTTGTTCTCCCTGCAGAATGTAGCCTATAATTGTGGCTCTATCTGACCTTCTGCCATTTGTTACTCTTTCCTTTTCTGGATCATAGCTGTAAATGTTCTCAAAGGCTTATATTTTTAGCTTGACTATACAAGTTTCATGACTCTAGGTGAAGTGTCTTTGCATGGAGAGCTGTCCTACTCACCCTGGCGTCAGCATCGGCATCGGTGTCTTTCCCTGTCTCCACCTTGGTTAAAGTTGTTTTTTTTTTTACACTTTCTCTGTAATTACTTGATGGATTTGCTTTAAACTTAAAATAGTTATTCCTCATCATCACCCAAATCGGTCTAGGCATTTTGGAGTTATGGCCCTTGAATTACCGAAAAATCGGTCTTTTTACTCTTGTCTGCGCTCTAAGTTGAACATTTCTTATCCAATCTTCACCAAACTTGAACAAATTGTGTTTGACCATTAGACCTAGGCCAAGTTCGTTTATGAGCCAAATCGGTCCATGCATTTTGAAGATCTGGCCCTTGAATTACAAAAAAATCGGCCTTTTTTAGCTCGACTATTCGAAGAATAAGTAGAGCTATCCTACTCACCACGGCGTCGCGTCACACCTTGGTTAAGTTTTCGTACCAGTCCACATTTGACAAAGTCTTTTGAGATAAAGCTTTGAACTTCAACACTTGTTTACATCATCATGCCCAGTTAAGGCAGAGCACATAACTCCATCAAGGATTTTGGCTGAATTATGGCCCCTTTTGACTTAGAAATCATGGTTAAGTTTTTCGTACCAGTTCAATTTTGACAAAGTCTTTTAAGATAAAGCTTTGAAACTTTCAACACTTGTTTACCATCATCATGCCCAGTTATAGGCAAGAGCACATAACTCCATCAAGGATTTTGGCTGAATTATGGCCCCTTTTGACTTAGAAATCATGGTTAAGTTTTTCGTACCAGTTCATATTTTGACAAAGTCTTTTAAGATAAAGCTTTGAAACTTTCAACACTTGTTTACCATCATCATGCCCAGTTATAGACAAGAGCACATAACTCCATCAAGGATTTTGGCTGAATTATGGCCCCTTTTGACTTAGAAATCATGGTTAAGTTTTTCGTACCAGTTCATATTTTGACAAAGTCTTTTAAGATAAAGCTTTGAAACTTTCAACACTTGTTTACCATCATCATGCCCAGTTATAGGCAAGAGCACATGACTCCATCAAGGATTTTGGCTGAATTATGGCCCCTTTTGACTTAGAAATCATGGTTAAGTTTTTCGTACCAGTTCATATTTTGACAAAGTCTTTTAAGATAAAGCTTTGAAACTTTCAACACTTGTTTACCATCATCATGGCCAGTTAAAGGCAAGAGCACATAACTCATCAAGGATTTTGGCTGAATTATGGCCCCTTTTGACTTAGAAATCATGGTTAAGTTTTTCGTACAGTTCATATTTTGACAAAGTCTTTTAGATAAAGCTTTGAAACTTTCAACACTTGTTTACATCATCATGCCAGTTATAGACAGAGCACATAACTCCATCAAGGATTTTGGCTGAATTATGGCCCTTTTGACTTAGAAATCATGTTAAGTTTTTCGTACCAGTTCATATTTTGACAAGTCTTTTAAGATAAAGCTTTGAAACTTTCAACACTTGTTTACCATCATCATGCCCAGTTATAGGCAAGAGCACATAACTCCATCAAGGATTTTGGCTGAATTATGGCCCCTTTTGACTTAGAAATCATGGTTAAGTTTTTCGTACCAGTTCATATTTTGACAAAGTCTTTTAAGATAAAGCTTTGAAACTTTCAACACCTGTTTACCATCACCATGTCCAGTTATAGGCAAGAGTACATAACTCCATCAAGGATTTTGGCTGAAATATGGCCCCTTTTGACTTAGAAATCTTGGTTAAGTTTTTCGTACCAGTTTATATTTTTTGTAAAGTGTTTGACATATGGCTTTGAAACTTTTATCACTTGTTTAGTATAATAGTCTCTATCTGTAGGAAAGAGAAAATAACTCTGTCATCTATTTTGGCTGAATTATGGCCCTTTTTGGACTTTGAAATTGGTTCTGTTTTCATACAAGTCTATGTTTTGTCAAAACTATTTGACATATGGCTTTTAAACTTTGAACACTTGTTTATCATTGTGATTTCCATCTGTAGGCAAGAGTACATAACTATTTTGACTGAATTATGGCCCTTTTTGGACTTTGAAATTGCCTCATATATTGCCATTTAGTGCAAGACTTATCGAAATCATTGTAATACAGGAACATTGTTTGTCTAATCTATTTATTTCTTTTGTCTGAATATCCGTAGAAATATTTTGATCCCATTCTTCAATCAATTCTTCGAATAGTCGAGCGCGCTGTCATCAGACAGCTCTTGTTACTCTTGTATGCACTCTTAGTCGAACATTTCTCGTCCGATCATCACCAAACTTGAACAAAATATGTTTGACCATAAGTCCACGGTCAAGTTTGATATCTTTCTAAATTGGACCAAGCATTTTGGAATTATGGCCCTTGAATTACCGAAAATTGGCCTTTTTACTCTTGTCCGCGCTAAACATTTCTCTTACGATCTTCACCAAAGTTGAACCAAATGTTTTTGACTATAACTCCTCGGCCAAACTAGCCAAATAGTCTGAGGCATTTCAGATTTATAGCCCTTGAATTACTCAAAATCAGCCGTTTTACTCTTCAAAGGTATATTTGTAGTGAGTAAACAGTATATAAAGACTGACTTGCTATTTAGATGATTAGGCAGTTGTGGGAGACATGCGCTTTTCTCAAAAGCAGCTCTAGTTTTTATATTGATTTGATTCAAATTTAAAATAGATGTTCCACATCATCATCCATATCATATGACACAAATGCAATAACTCTGGCACCAATTTTTCATGAATTATCCCCACCTTTACTTAGAATTTCAGGTTAAAGTTTTGATGTACTTTCACTCTATCGCAGTTACTTAACTAAATGGATTGGATTCAAACTTAAAATAGTTGTTCAACATCATCACTCACAACATATGACACAAAAACAATAACTCCTGCACAAATATTTCATGAATTATCTTCTTTTTTTACTGAGAATTTGATGCACTTTCACTCTATCTTGTTTTTGCCCTGTCCGTCCGTCCTTCCCTATGTCATACTTCATTTACGATCAATAACTGGAGAGCCATTTGACCTAGAATCTTCAAACTTCATAGGATGGCAGGGCTTCTGGAGTAGACGATCCCTATTGGTTTTGGGGTCACTCCATCAAAGGTATAGGTCACAGGGGTCTGAACATGGAAAACCATTTCCAATCAATAACTTGAGAACCACTTGACCCAGAATGTGGAAACTTCATAGGATGATTGATCATGCAGAGTAGATGATCTCTACTGATTTTGGGGTCACTGCATTAAAGGTCAAGGTCACAGGGGCCTGAACATGAAAAACCATTTCTGGTCAGTAACTTTAGAACCACTAGACCCAGAATATTGAAACTTAATAGGATGATTGGTCATGCAGAGGAGATAACCCTATCGATTTTGGGGTCACTTTACTAAAGGTCAAGGACACAGGGGCCTGAACATGGAAAATCATTTCCAGTCAGTAGCTTGAGAACCACTTGACCCAGAATGTTGAAACTTCATAGGATGATTGGTCATGCAGAGTAGATGAACCCTATTGATTTTGGGGTCACTCTGTTAAAGGTTAAGGTCACAGGAGTCTGAAGATGAAAAACCATTTCTGATCAATTACTTGAGAACCACTTGGCCCAGAATGTTTAAATTACATAGGATGATTGGACATGCAGAGTAGATTACCACTATTGATTTTGGGGTCACTCCATTAAAGGTCAAGGTCATAGGGGCCTGAACATGGAAAACCGTTTCCTGTCAGTAACTTGAAAACCACCTGACCCAGAATGTTGAAACTTCATAGGATGATTGGTCATGCAGAGGAGATGACCCTTGTCGATTTTAGGGTCATTCATTAAAGGTCAAGGTCACAGGGGCCTGAACATGGAAAACCATTTTCGGTCAGTAACTTGAGAACCAATTGACCCAGAATGTTGAAACTTCATAGGATGATTGGTCATGCAGAGGAGATGACCCCTATTGTTTTTTGGGTCACTCCATTAAAGGTCAAGGTCACAGGGGCCTGAACATGGAAAATCATTTCCGGTCAGTAACTTGAGAACCACCAGACTCAGAATCATAGGATGATTGGACATGCAGAGTAGATGACCACTGTTGATTTTGGGGTCACTATTAAAGGTCAAGGTTGCAGTGGATAGAAAATGGAAATCCATTTCCGGTTTATAACTTGAGAATCATTTGACCTAGAACCTTCAAACTTCATAGGGAGATAGGAATTACAGAGTAGGTGACCCCTCTTGTTATGGGGGTCACTCCATCAAAGGTCAAGGTCACAGAGGGCTGAACATAAAAGCTCTTTCCAATCAATAACTTGAGAACCACTTGACCCAGAATGTTGAAACTTCATAGGATGATTGATCATGCAGAGTAGATGATCCGTATTGATTTTGGGTCACTTGATCAAAGGTCAAGTCAAGCCCAACCATGGAAAACCGTATCCAGTTCATAACTTGAGAACCACTAGGCCCAGAATGTTGAACCTTAGTTGGGTGATTGGACATGCCAAGTAGGTGATCCCTATTGCAGCCAACAATCAGTGTCTCTTTGACTTTCGCTCTTGTCCCCCATTGACTTCTTGCATATACAACTTTACATTGGGCGAGACATGCTTTTTATGCCCCCGAAGGGAGGCATATAGTTTTTGAACCGTCTGTCCATCTGTCAGTCTGTCGGTCTGTCAGTCTGTCGGTCTGTCAGTCTGTCCGCAATTTTCGTGTCCGGTCCATATCTTTGTCATCGATGGATGGATTTTCAAATAACTTGGCATGAATGTGTACCACAGTAAGACGACGTGTCGCACGCAAGACCCAGGTCCGTAGCTCAAAGGTCAAGGTCACACTTAGACATTAAAGGATAGTGCATTGATGGGCGTGTCCGGTCCATATCTTTGTCATCGATGGATGGATTTTCAAATAACTTGGCATGAATGTGTACCACAGTAAGACGACATGTCGCGCGCAAGACCCAGGTCCGTAGCTCAAAGGTCAAGGTCACACTTAGACATTAAAGGATAGTGCATTGATGGGCGTGTCCGGTCCATATCTTTGTCATCGATGGATGGATTTTCAAATAACTTGGCATGAATGTGTACCACAGTAAGACGACGTGTCGCGTGCAAGACCCAGGTCCGTAGCTCAAAGGTCAAGGTCACACTTAGACATTAAAGGATAGTGCATTGATGGGCGTGTCAGGTCCATATCTTTGTCATCGATAGATGGATTTTCAAATAACTTGGCATGAATGTGTACCACAGTAAGACGACGTGTCGCGCGCAAGACCCAGGTCCGTAGCTCAAAGGTCAAGGTCACACTTAGACATTAAAGGATAGTGCATTGATGGGTGTGTCCGGTCCATATCTTTGTCAACCATGGATGGATTTTCAAATAACTTGGCATGAATGTGTACCACAGTAAGACGACGTGTCGCTCGCAAGACCCAGGTCCATAGCTCAAAGGTCAAGGTCACACTTAGACGTTAAAGGTCATTTTTCATGATAGTGCATTGATGGGCGTGTCCGGTCCATATCTTTGTCATTCATGCATGGATTTTAAAATAACTACGCATGAATGTGTGGCACAGTAAGACGACGTGTCGCGCGCAAGACCCAGCTCCGTAGGTCAAAGGTCCTAAACTCTAACATCAGCCATAACTACTCATTCAAAGTGCCATCGGGGGCATATGTCATCCTACGGAGACAGCTCTTGTTTACAAAAGCATCTTCTAGTTACTAAATGGATTTGGTTCAAACTTAAAATAGTTGTTCCACCTTATCACCCACATTATGACACAAGACGCATAACCCTGGCATCAATATTTCATGAATTATGCCCCTTTTACTTATAATTTAAGGTTAATTTTGATGCATTTTCACTATATCTCTCTTATTACTAAATGGATTTAACTCAAACTTGAAGTAGTTGTTCCACATCATCAACCACATCAAATGACACAAGGTGCATAACTCTTGCACCAATATTTTATGAATTATGGCCCCCTTTTGGCTTAGAATTATACTTATTCAGTGTTTTGATACACTTTGTTTTTATCTCTCTTATAACTTAATATTTTTGACATGGACTATTGTGCAATATCTTCATCCACCATTAGAGTCATTAAACACTCCAGTGACAGCTCCATCTTCCTCAGATGTGCCCAGTTTCACTATCCAGCATCGAAATAGTACAGCATGCTGTCTCCTGTGACAGCTCTTGTTATAATTTCTGATGAGAAATTTCTTAAACTTATTACATTGATAGATGACTATTAGAGAAATGTGTAGTGCAAATGCTATAATTCTGTGTTTCTTTGATTTTTTCCATATTCAGTTTGAAACTAGATATTAATAGATAGATCATTAAATACATAAAGTCCGCTGCAATAATTTCTTAATTGCATCCAGCAGTTCTATCAATAGCAGTTGCACCAGTAGCAGTTGCACCAATATTGGCTCTTCCATTATCATTTGCACCAATACTGGTTCCACCAATAAACAGTTGCACCAATAGTGGTTCCACTATTAGCAGCTAATTGGGATTTTACACAGCCACACCAGAGTTATGACCCTTAACAAAAAAGGGCCTAAAAGTTTGTGTCACAGTCATGTGTTTGTTTATTTGATCTGGGATTATTTAACATTTTAGGAGTATTACTCAGTATGACATTCATTATGTGAAGTTTTGCACCTCGGGTTTTGTTTGAGGTTTCACACAGTCAGACTTATAACCCTGAACTTTGTCAAAAATATATGCATAAAAAGGCATAAAAGTTTTTGTCATATGCATCTCAAAAAGTATTTGACTTAGAGTCATTAAACATTACATAAATGTTATATAGCATGTGAAGTTGTGCATCTGGTTTTCTAAGGATTTCACTCAGCCAGACCAGAGTTATTGTCCTTTACTTATTGAAAAATATATATTAAGTGCTTAAACATTTGTGTTGCACATATTTTTTAAAATATCTGACCTAGAGTCAGTCATGAAACCATGTAGGAATAGCATTCAGCATATAAATTTTGTTTTGGATTTCACTTTGCAGGACCAGAGTTACGTCCCTAGACTTAGTAAAAAATATGCATTTAAGGGTAAAAGAGTTTGTGTCATATGTATCGCTAAACATTTTTGACCTATAGTAATAAATCAACTCAGATGTGCAACTGGTGTTCTGTTTTGGATCTCACTTGGCTAGACCAGAGCTATGGACACACATCTAATTTATAAGAGTATGATATAAATGTTTTCTCCAGATTGGTTTAGACATAAGGATCTAAAATATAAAGACATATAGTTACTAAATTACTACAGCAGAAGACATAATGGAATAGAAGTTCATGTTACTAATGGTATTAGAAGAGACAGCTATTTATCACTAGTGTGTTTTCTCTGTCTGGCTATAAGCAGCTTTTTCTTAATTATTGCAAGAAAAGATTTATTCTGGTATAAGTATTATTACCCATGGTATCAATGTCTTTACTTCCTATCTGCTTTGGGAACTGTCTATAAATTTTGTTAAGACTGTTTCGGAATTCAGATGTATTCCATTGTTATTTTGAATATCTGTATCCAAGGCATTTTACACAATGTTGCTGTTAACAGGTTAAATTTTGTAGACTGCCTCATATGGGATATTGTATTTAAAGGTTGAAAGAAAAATATGTTTATATTTATTAAATGTTGTTGAGCCAGAAAAAAGGTTTGATCAAAGCAGAATTTAATAACACTTTTCTAAGTCTATTGGTTTAAATGAATCCAGTCTGTATATGGTACTAAATTCATTCTGTTTATTGAGAGCAATCCAGTCTATAATTATACTACCTTAGAATCCATGAATCCAGTCCAGATTATGGTATAGAATCCAGTCTGCATATAGTACTAAATTAACACTGTTTATTAATAGAAAACCAGTCTGTATATGAGTTTAGAATCCAGTGAATCCAGTCTGGATAATAGTATAGAATCCAGTCTGATAATGGAAAGGAATCAAGTCTGTATAATATAGAAATTATCAAGTCTGTTTATGCAGGTAATAAATCCAGTCTGTGTATGTACAGACATTATCCAGTCAGTTTATTGTACAGATTGCAGTCTGTAAAACAGCATTTTAAGAGTCACATGAAAATGTTTGATCCTTTTTCATTAACTTTGCATTTGTAAAATTCACTTGTCTTGTACACCAAAAGGTTTTTAAATTTTATTTTGGCTTCATTAAAGTTCGTGGTTATCAGGGATATCAGGGATATCTTAGTCTGTAAGCATAAAAGCAACTATTCTCATCCATCAAAAATAACTGAAATATTCCCAAGATGAACCAAGGGAACCGATGGTTACTTTTGAAAAGCAAGATTCAAAAGCAACATTGATCTGTACAAAGTTTGTAAAATTTGAAGAAAAATATTTTGAAAAAAATATACAATTACTACAATTTAAAACAACATCGTTGACAACAGAATTGACCTTGAAAAATCAAAAACCCATCGAGACCTTTAATATGATTTTTATTAGCTGCAGTGAATGTGAAGGAGGTGAGGGGAGTCAGGGTTGAGAAAGAGTAACATATGTTTCCCCCACTGCAATTCTTATTAGTCCCCTACCAGTTGACTAGTATGTAGATTATGCACGTACATGACTTATGCTTGTAGGTCAAAGGCCAAGGTCTCTATTGAAGGTCATGTGAAAATTGGTTTTGCTCCATAACTTTTATGTGCATTGATAGATTACCTTAGTGCTACACACAAACTTTCCCCATGATGAGACAATATGTCAACACAATCATGATCTAATAAAATTGCTTGTCGGTTAAAGATCATGAGCACTGATAGGGCACTTCTGTATTGCCACTGCAATACGCGGTCACTTGTTTAACCTTTAGCCAGCTGGCGTCTTGGACTGCACTGTTCACCATTCAGTCAGTATCTTTTTTAGTAAGCACCCCTATTTACAGTTACTGGTACTGTCCAAATTGAAAGCTAGACAAGTTTACAGGCAGTGCAGATTTATAGTGATGATATTTAACTGGATTTATAGCATGCAAGGAATATTTTTCAGCTTAGTATCATTCAAAATCCTTCAAAAGAAGTTCTGAAATATTATATATTATTGCCCCAGAAATGCTTTTACTGGGTTAAGTGACATAGATATTTGTTTAAGGGCATGACATTTTAAAATAACATATTTTTTATCTCATTGCTTGTTTTATTCAATATAAATGATTAATGTACCCTGTCTAACATCTAAAAGCACTAAATTACTGAACTTATTATGGTTTTCAATAAGTCATACTGTGAACTATATTCTTATGAAGACATCCTTTTACAACAGTTATTGATATTCTATACAAAATGCATTAACAGAAAAAAACATTATTTGTTGGTGGAAATGGATGTTTGTAGGGAAATAGATTTAGAGATAGCTCAATCAAATGAAGGATTTGGTGTGTCTCTTTGAAATCCTTGTTTGAAAAAGATGTAAAATAATACCTCCATTGAGACTGTATATTATAAAGAGCATTCTCACCTCTTTGATATCCATTATTCTATGTTAGACAGATATTACCATATGGGAAATTAAAACACAGTGACAAATGCAATAAGTCTGATAATATTGTCAACTTTACAGATGATATTTACATTTACTTAGCTAAAGGAAATAACCACTGGGGTGTAGCCACTATTTTCGTTGTGGAAGCAAGTATATTTTCAGGGTTTTTTGCTGATTTTATAGCTATTGTGGATCAAAACGTTCTTAGGAAAGTGAGACCAACTTAACATCTGCAGAAAATGTCTTGGATCCTGTTGTTCTATGAATAAATAAAGAGTTTTTGCCATATTTCAAAGAGAATGCCACAACAATTTCCAAAGCCACATATATATTGTAAAATCATGAATATTTTTTAGGGAATGATTTTCACTGATTTTGTGGTTGAGCCAAGCCATGAAATTTAATCCTAGCAATCAAGTAAAGGTCAGTATTCATCATTAAAGCTACTCGCCCACATTTTGGGTGAAATTTTTCAACATGTTCATTTCCATCAAGTCTAGCATAGAAGGTATATGATACTGAAAAATGATGAACTGTGTGAAAATAAAAGTTAGATATTGGCAAAAATGCAAGAAGTATGTAAACTTTCTGCACTATGATCATTTCAAATGTGTTGCAACAGTTAACTACCTTCTGCACAATATTTTTGGTTATTTATAAGAATCTCTATCACTTTTTTTTGAGAGAAATTATTTTTCCCCTAAAATGTGTGGGTTAGTCCCTTTAAAATCCATGAATTAATATCCCCACACAATAGCTGTTTTGGCCAAAACAATGAAATTTCACGTCAAAGAAATAAATGATTTAACAGTATTGGTTCATACACCAAAAACGCTGAAGAGAATCATTGAATGTCTTGTACAACACACTATTTACCAACATTGTTTTTGTGACAATCTACATATTTTGCCAGTTGTTTTAGAGTTTCATTGGAATTCATTGTCCATTATACATATGGTATAATTATCATCATCTAAATTTTAGATTGTACTGATATATTTTTGCAAATATTCCTTTTACATTCTTTCTATACACATATTTCTTGCAGTAAACTCTATAAGGAACATGAGTTTGAGAATTTTCGGACAAGCACTATTGGCTAATAGTTTGTACTATGAAAATTTTAATGGACACCATTTTATCTTTCAGATAGTTATGGCTTTTTATGCCCCCGAAGGGAGGCATATAGTTTTTGAACCGTCTGTCTGTCTGTCGGTCTGTCAGTCTGTCGGTCTGTCCGCAATTTTCGTGTCCGGTCCATATCTTTGTCATCGATGGATGGATTTTCAAATAACTTGGCATGAATGTGTACCACAGTAAAACGACGTGCAGTGCGCAAGACCCAGGTCCGTAGCTCAAAGGTCAAGGTCACACTTAGACGTTAAAGGATAGTGCATTGATGGGCGTGTCCGGTCCATATCTTTGTCATCGATGGATGGATTTTCAAATAACTTGGCATGAATGTGTACCACAGTAAGATGACGTGCAGTGCGCAAGACCCAGGTCCGTAGCTCAAAGGTCAAGGTCACACTTAGACGTTAAAGGATAGTGCATTGATGGGCGTGTCCGGTCCATATCTTTGACATCGATGGATGGATTTTCAAATAACTTGGCATGAATGTGTACCACAGTAAGAAGATGTGCAGTGCGCAAGACCCAGGTCTGTAGCTCAAAGGTCAAGGTCACACTTAGACTTTAAAGGATAGTGCATTGATGGGCGTGTCCGGTCCATATCTTTGTCATCGATGGATGGATTTTCAAATAACTTGGCATGAATGTGTACCACAGTAAGACGACGTGTCACACGCAAGACCCAGGTCCGTAGCTCAAAGGTCAAGGTCACACTTAGACGTTAAAGATCATTTTTCATGATAGTGCATTGATGGACATGTCCGGTCCATATCTTTGTCATTCATGCATGGATTTTAAAATAACTATGCATGAATGTGTGACACAGTAAGATGATGTGTTGCGCGCAAGACCCAGCTCCGTAGGTCAAAGGTCCTAAACTCGAACATCGGCCATAACTATTCATTCAAAGTGCCATCGGGGGCATGTGTCATCCTACGGAGACAGCTCTTGTTTATGCTAGTGGTTACCATAGCCCAGAAGCATATTATGTTTGAACTGTCCATCCATGCATCAGTCCATCTGCAATACTTTCATGTATACTCAGCTTCTCCTACACTTTCCATCCAGTTGAAATGAAACTTGGTCATCATCATGCAGATTTTAGTGTGTATTTAGTTTTTAGTTTATTATGTCAAAGCTCAAGGCAGGCGCAGCTGCCATCAAGACTTCAGTTTAGTTCTAGTAGTTTTTGTTAAAACAAAACAAAAAAGACACACTTCCCTGCCACCTAAAAGCCTTAGCAGTAATGAGACATGATACAGCAAGAGGTAAATTCATTAGAAATATGGAAGCAGATTTTCATTATTTGCTTTCAGTTCTGAGTTCTGGATAAATCTGCCAGCATATTCCCCATTTTGCGGCTGGTCTGTTTGTCTTCAATGTTTGTCAGTTATCAGAGAATTACTCAATGTGGCAAAGGAATTGCTTACTGAATTTCATCAAAGAAAACATTCTTAGTGAATCCAGTAAATGAATCAAGACTGTTTAGTTAAAGCTGTTTTTCAGTAAAATGGCATTCTGTGTTTTGAAAATCTGTTTGCTCTTTGATGTGGATTGGTTATACTGTAACTTTGACATGCATTGAGCAATCTTGTTAATATTTGGCATGCATGTTAACCTCAGTCATACAGAGTGCCATGTGCAAACCCCAGGTTCCTATTTCAAAGGTCAAAGTTCATGTCAGAAATTGTCCGGCACATAATTTTGACATGCATTGCGGAATCTTGTTTATATTTGGCACGAATGTGTCGTGCACAAATCCCAGGTACCTATCTCAAAGGTCATGGTCACAGTTGGAGGTCAAAGGTCATGTCAGATCTTATCCAGCCCATAGCTTTGACATGCATTGAGGAATCTTGTTTATATTTTGCATGAATGTTTAACTCAGTGAGACTGACTCTATCTCAAAGGTCAAGATCACAGTTATGGGTCAAAGGGTGGGCTCGACATGTTGCCCGTGGGCACCTAGTCTGATGTAACAAACAAAAAAAAAAACCACTCGAAACTTGTGGCAGATACTTGAAGTCTTTCTGAAACTGTTTAAACAATGTTCATTGATAAATGTTGAAATAAAATGATAGATATTATCTAAAAATGTTTGCAAAAAGCTTTGTACTGCAGCTTCTCCTATGCAAGGTTGTTTGAACTACAGTGCAACCTCTGTAGAGCAACACTCTTTAGGAGATACAAATACTGACTTTTAAGTTGTTGTGTTCTGGAGAGGTAAATTTGATAGTATATTTCAGCTTAAGGAAATTTTGATGATGTTGTTAGAGAGAGGTTTTTGCTTAAGAGAGGGCCGCTCTGGAGAGGTTGTACTGTATGTGCAATCATTCATATTTTTTTTATTTATTTATAAATTTTAGCTTGACTGTACAAAGTATGCAGAGCTGTCCTACTCGACCTGGCATTGGGGTCTTTCCGCATCCGCACCTTGGTTAAAGTTTTGATGCACTTTCTCTTTATCTCTGTAATTACTTTATGGATTTGTTTCAAACTTAAAGTAGTTATTCTTCATCATCACCCACATCATATGGTAGAAGGGCCATAACTCTCACAACAATACTTCATGAATAACAGGCTGTCTAGCGTCCCTAAAATTCCTACTTTTTCCTATTTTTTTTCAGTTTGGCTAAAATTCCTATTTTCTTAAAAAAATCAAAGGAAATTCCTAAAAAGGCCCTATTTTTTCACAAAGATTCCTAATTTTTTAACTTTTTTGCAATGAGCAAAAAGAGAAAATGTTTTAAATGTTGTTTAAAAGTTCTTCTAATTCAGAAAAAAACAGTTTAGCACAGTTCAAAGCAGTTTACCAGTGGATCCAATAGCTGAAAACAGTGGAAAGCTGGTAGACGTCTTTTCTGTAAGTAAAGCACTATTTTTGAGTTACTTTTATGTCAATCACTTAAAGGTAAGCACATTACATGGTCTTTAAAGTCCATATTTTAATTTGAAAATTCCTAAATTTAGCCCTAAAATTTCCTTAAAATTGTACTAAATTCCTAATTTTAGCCCTATTTTTTGTACAAATTGCCCTAAAATTAGCCCTAATTTTTTGTCAGGGTATGCTAGACAGCCTGGAATAATCCTCCCCTTTTACTTCGAATTTCAGGTTAAAGTTTTGATGCACTTTCACTCTATCTTCTCAGTTGTGTCAGTTATTACTAAATGGATTTGATTCAAACTTAAAATAGTTGTTAGACATCACACAGATAATGCCATGAGAGGAAATGCAGAGAGCAACTTGGTCAATGATCTAACTAATTTGCATAAAATGTGGTCAAGAAATCTTGGCTAGTTAGTAGCTAGGTTATCTGGGGTAAGAACTAGGTCAGGTGAGGGATATAGGGCCTTCAGCACCTTCTTGCGTTAAGACTATTTAGACAGATGGAACTGCTGTAAAGATATATAGTGTCTGGGATTAATAAAGCTTAATATATAGACATAATGGAATAGAAGCTAATGTTACTAATGGTATCAGGAAAGACAACTATTTATCAGTAGTCTGTAGGTTACTGGCTACAGGATGACTTATAAATGAAATCTTGGGAAAGCTTTTTCTTGATTATTGTAAGAAAAACTATTCTCTGTTTGGTACTATGACTGAAGTTCTCTGTTCTGAGAACTGTCCCAGAATTGTAAGTTTGATGTTACCTAAGATCTTCATCACTTTCTTTTTTCAGAACTTTCGCTATGTATACCTTATTAATCCTCCACCATGCGTGGTGGCGGGTTATAGGAATGGTCTCCATCCATCCTTCCATCTTCCGTCCTTCTGTCTTCCATCTTT
This sequence comes from Mercenaria mercenaria, assembly GCF_021730395.1. Classification (NCBI taxonomy): domain Eukaryota; kingdom Metazoa; phylum Mollusca; class Bivalvia; order Venerida; family Veneridae; genus Mercenaria; species Mercenaria mercenaria. Next base: position 63,548,044 of record NC_069373.1, read on the forward strand.
CCATCTGTCCTATAACATTTTGTGTCCGCTCTCTATCTCCTAAACTCCTTGAAGGATTTTCATGAAACTTGAGTCAAATGATCACCTCATCGAGATGATGTGCAGAATTAATAAGTCAGCCATGTCAGCTCAAGGTCAAGGTCACAAATCAAGGTCAAAGGTTTGAGCCTTCCGTTTTGTGTCCGCTCTCTATCTCCTAAACCCTTGAAAGATTTTCACGAAACTTGGATCAAATGATCACCTCATCAAGACGATGTGCAAAACTCATTTTGATGAAACTTGGCATGGATGTTCCTTGGGTGGTTCTCTACCAAATTCGTTCAAATGGTTCCGCTTGGTTGCACATACAGGCTGCCAGAGCTGAAAATAGAAAAATCCTCAAAAGCCATCTCCTCCTAAACCGATGGTCCGATTTTGAAATAATTTCACATAAATGTCACCCTCTACCAAGATTATTCACATTATATCAATTCGTCAAAAAACATGGTTGCCAGAGAGCATGGTCCCTTTTCCCAATATGTATATAGTGGAAACTAAAAATCTTCTTGTGTGAAACTGCTGGCCCAATTTTAGAATAGTTTTACACAAATAGTCCTTATGTCACCCTCTACCAAGTGTTCAAATTATTTTGATATCTCAAAAAACATGGCTGCCAGAGGGCATGGTCACTTTTCCCTATATGTATATAGTGGAAACTTTAAAAATCTTCTTGTGTGAAACTGCAAGCCAGATTTTAGAATAATTTTACACAAATGAGTACTCTTTTACATTCTCTTCACAGTCATATGTGGAAAAAGAGATGCTTTACATATAAAATGTAAATATGACATCTAGAAATAAGAAAAGAAGTGACCACATGTAATAAAAACCAGTGTAGAATGCTCATTTATCAAGTGTATCATTTCAAGAAATTACAGCTATTCATGTATTTTTGAATTGGTTTTCAGACAGGTGTCACAGGATTTTCATTCGATGCTGCACTCGAGAAAAACGCAATTCTCTAAGGCAAATAAAACATATACATGTGAACGGCAGTCTCCAAATTTCGGCCACACTAAGAATTTTGATGCTAAATACTTGTGAACTGTTTTTTTTTCTTTTCTCCTAAGAATGTCAGAAGTAATGTCGAATGCATTATCATTTTTAGTTTCAGCCACACTGAACAGATTTTGTGTAAAAATTTAAATCCTTGATATTCTGTGAATATATATATATATATTTTTTTTTCTCATTAAGGATATCAAAAGTAATTTTGGATGCGTGCCACGCGTTATTCATGTTTCTTGCCGTATTTAATGTTGCAGATGGTGCGTTGGTTGCATTACCACACTTAACAATAATGCATAATTAACATAAGTTGCTGTTCTGGTTTTGATACATAAATTAACTATCTTTATAGATATGAATATGACATTGTATTTTAACATGGGAATCAGCATACATTCGGAAGAGGGTGTTTCTGCATCTCTTTTTCCAGCTTGTTATATATATGTATTTCAGAATAATGTCTGTGAGTGTGTGTGTGCGAGTGCATGAGTGTTTTAATATCGCAGTTTGCAGAAAATTGCTTAACAATGTATACACATATATTTATTAACTTTCTTGTTTACAAAATACAAATCTCAATGAATATAGAATTAAAGAGAATTCCTATAGTTTTTTTTCCTTTCATAGAATTTTTTTAAATGCACATATATGATAGGAAAATTTGTGCTGAAAACAATGAACAAATAAAGACAATAGGTCACCAGGCTTGTTTTTGTGAAAAATTGTTTTGAACACACCCACTGTTGCTGAAACTGCCAGCGATTTTTCAACATTTTCATAATTTTCTGCTTTTTTATAAATACCAACCAAAATATACATCAAGACAGCACAATACGGTTTTTTTCATTTTACAGATTTTATTATATACTTATTTGATATCATAGTCATATTTGTAATACTCTATCCTTACAATAATGGGTACAAATGAAAAAGAAATGTTGTTTCATATTTACTTTTGTGAACTTTTTTCAATGAAAAATACCCATAATGAAGAATATTTTTTTAAATTTTGAAAAAAAATTTTCATAGAATTTTTTCATGTTTTTCTTGTGTATAGATAATTGTATTGTGAGCATAAAAATGGCTAAAAATGTATTGGTCACCAGGCTAAATTTTATGTTAAGGCCGCTAGAATACAACACCTGTTCTGACGGAAATGGCGCGAACCTGGCCAAATTGATTACGTGTATGTCTGCTAAAAGTTAGAAAAAGTTTTAAAAATTCTTAATTCTTTCTATAACTGAATACTAAATAATCTGAAAGGTGATATTGTCTTATCAGTACTAAGTCAATTATCTTACATTATATGAACAACACCGTCTTTGTACTAAAATGCCATGTGAAAACACAACCACAAAAATAGCAAGATACCTGTCAGGCATGATACCTGTCAATACAACATAAACCAGTATCAACATTTGATTACTGATAAAACTTATCAAAAATGTTATTTCATTCAAGATCCATCATATTTAAGATTGTCTGTAACATGTTTCAACAAATGTTGACTTCAGTTCAGTTTTCCATAGAAAGTGTCGGCTGCGCAGAAAGATGCGCATAAAAAACTATAGGAGTTCCCTTTAACATGCGTTAAATGATCGTATGGCTTCTATATCTAATAACCACTTAGATGTCTATAAACATCATTGTGTACATCTTGTAAGAATTACGTCAATTTGTAGTATTGACTGATCAAATAATAAGATAATTTAATTAATGACATGAATAAATGTGTCGCATATTGAAAAACGTTAACACCTGCTGATTTGTTATTCTTTCTTTTCAGTAAAAACATGTATTATCAATTACAACTTATACCAGGCACCCTCTACTTGTGATTAACACTGATGTGACAATTGATCTGTTTCGTTTTGTCGTTCGCAGCGGGTGATAACCGTGGTACCTACTGCCAAAGTTTAACTTTTTCAAACCGCGGGACATTCCTTCAGAAGGTATACATAAATATTGCAGAATTTCCACACGTACTGATGTTGTAGCTACCAGTATCAGTCTAGTCTCCAGAAGAATACAACATATTAAATAAAATACAATGATTTTAATTCACATTTCAATATAATACTGGTACTTAATCATTCGCAAATATAGAAATGAATGAGATTTTGAATCATAATGTATCAGCTGCGTAAAAGCAAACATAATCATGCACGAACATATAGACTTTACAACGCGCAGGTGTTATTCAGTGAAATCAACAGATTAAATTTACTTTATTTATAGACATACATGTATTCCTTGTATCGTGAATTCTTTTTATCATATGTATCATACTTTATACCAGTAGTCTGTGAACATTTTGTGCGGTCCCAAAATAAACAAATTTATAAAATTCTACGACTTTCATATTTATGAAGACCTTATTAGCACTGACATTTAACGGCTACATTTCACCACTTTTCTTCATGGAGTTAATATAACCTTAAGTATAATAATTAAATGATTCATTTAGTGCGTGATCCGACAGGTTTTTGATCTTTTTACAGTAATGAGCAGAAGATTTAGATACTTTATAAAAGAGAATCGTCATAGTGGTATAATGTATATCAGCCATTTTGGAGAAAGCTTGTGAGATATAGCAACAATATCTAAGGGGGGTGTTCCATATCAGAAAAATCGGATCTATCCATTATGCAACCTTGTGTGTGCCAGATTGCAATGCATTGTGTCAGTGTGTGCTTTGAGGGTGGGAGGGTACATTCATCACTTTCAGTTATAGCTATAGTTCCAGTCTGTTTATATTGTATAATAATATAGAATCCAGTCTATATATAGTGAGGAAATCATTTTGTATAATAGAACAGAATCCAGTCTGTAGATCATAATGAATCCAGTCTGTTATAGTACAGAATCTAGTCTATATATTATGATATATCCAGTCTGTATTATAATAGTACAGGATCAAGCTTAGGTATAGTATAATGAATCCAGTTTGCGTAGTAAGGCAGAATCCAGTCTGTATAATTTTAGTAATAGTGAATCCAGTCTGTATAATAGTACAGATTTCATTATGTATATGAAATAAAATTAAAGAGTTGTAGGGCAGAATACAATATCCCAACCATGGCTATTTAATATGGAGAATACGGTAAATTTAGAATATTTATAATTAATGATGTGTAAAATTAATAAAAGAAATACTTGGTAAAATTGATTACAGAACTTTTTGTTCTAGATAATGAAGTTCTGGAAATTGCATACAGGTTTTTGTTGCCTTAGGGTAACGTTGTGAAATTTTCTGTTGAAGCAGAAAATATTTATCAATTCCAGAATATGATAACATAAATAAGGATTTAAGGCAAATTTAAGCATGTATTGAATTGTATGTTAGAATCCTAGGCAATTATGTTTAGTCAATAATGATGCTATATATGATTAAAAAAATGTCAGTCTAAACAATCCGGCAGTGCTGCATTTCATAGTGACCAAATCTTTTCACATTCTGTCATTTTTCAACCAAAAAAGATATGGCCAAATATCTGCATGACAATAAGACCCATTAAATATATACTTCAGTTACCAGCTAGATAATGACATGTCCTCATTCATGATTGTAGCTATGCGGAAGCCATTTAGAAGCCGCTACAAATAAAATACAACCACACATTTGTAAGTTATAACAAATACTTATAATTTACATACGTATAAGTTATATAACAAACAAAATCCACAGATGGAGAAGTTTTCATTCATTCAAGCGACTGGCATCAGTAGACCATTTTCCCTATATTTTCAAAGTTAATGCCCACATTACTGCTCATGGCAATGGGTGTTTTATTGTAGTGTTCAACATAAAAAACAAAGCTTTTAACAGTAACTTTTCAATTATCCAAATGAGGGAAAGAATGAATTATTGTGATGAAATGTAACAGAATTACGTTACCTTACAATCATTACTTTAATATGAACTGACAGTTGTCTGTCTATTCAGCTGTGTTATGTCACCGTGGGGACCTGAGTATGAGCAAAATGAGATGAATTTTACAATGAATTAATTAACAACTAAAATATGACATCAGGTAAACTGTATAAAATTCCGATGGGAACTTAATATTCATCAAATCCTGATTTATGAGTTTGAACACTTAGCAAGGATGTTTTTGAGGAACACAGTTGTGTGCTTGAAGGTCGATAAACGTTTTCTAGCGGAATATTAATACTTTCTGTTTCTTCTGTGTTATATGGTGATTCATAATCTTTGTGAAGTCTGAACTTTTTCACAAGTGTCACCATACAGGCAACGGCCATTATAATTCCTAAAGCTGTACACACTCCTGCTATTATTTTTTCACTTACAATCTTTTTTATAGCACTATGATATTCTACTTTATCTTTGGTTTTTAATTTTCTGCAATCAACTTTATACCTTTCAGTATCATAAACGTACACTATGCAAAATTCGTATGTAGTTTTCGGTTTTAAATTTGTCACTGTGTAGCTTCTATACTGTGGCCCAAGGGGAATGACTTTATACCTATAATTTTGATTAGAATTGTTTTGTTGATTATCTCCCTTTATTTCTCGATACTGTAATTGGTAATCTGAGATCATTGAGTTGTGTCTAGTGCCATTCCACGACATTGATACATAATCGAAGGACACTCTGAACACAACAAGCCTGACAGGCTTATTTGTCACAGTAATACGTGTGGAACTTAAGTCATATGCTATACCATTGTCTGCTTTGCAAGCATACGTACCACTGTCGCTTAACGTTAAATAACGAATTATCAAAACGCAATCATCTACAAGTTCAAATTTTTTACTGTGAAAGTCACCGCTGATGGCTGATTGGTTTGGCAGCAGCCATGTTAATTTTGGCTCAGGGACACCATAAGCGTGACATTCAAGACGTAATTCCTCTCCGAGATCTAACGTATAGTTCTGTTTGAAGGCTGGAAGCGTAGTTGGAGCACAGACTCGTTGAAATTTGTCATCATCAATGTTTTCTATGGAAGTTCCTATAAAACTGAGAGGAAAATCACATTTAATAAACTGTGAGTGATTGAAGAATGGTTTGCTGTAGTTTGTTGTGCTAGCTTCGTCTATGAGCTCTTTTATCCAGAATGCATTACAATCACATCGAAGTGGGTTTCTGTATAAGTGAATTTCCTCTAAAGTTGGTACGTATTGAATCAAACTCGGTGACAATGCTGTTAGCTGATTATTATGCAAGTACAAAGTACTTAAACTTGGTACGTTATCAAAGGCTTGAGCGTCAATATATATAAGTTTTTGATTATCATGCGCTTCTAAAGTAGTAAAATACGGCAGGTTTTGAAATGCATTTTTTTCAATAAATAGCAGTTCAGGCATGTAACTAATGGACAAGTATACAAAATTCATGCTGTCAAAGTCACCACTATGAATTTTGCGGGTGGGGTTTCCATTAAATATGAATTTCTTCAGAAGCTTCATATGTTGCAATGATTCTTTTGGCACAATTTGCATTTGATTATAGCCGAGATCCAGAATTAACATATTTGTAAGATTGCTTAATGCACCGTTATCAATATCTTTAATGGTGTTTGCAGACAGGTTCAATATATTAAGTTTATTTAAAGCACTGAAGTCATCTTCTCTGATGGCAGTGAGACGATTATTTGAGATATCAAGCTCTCTTAGATCTTCAGAAACGTCAGTGAACCAGTCTTGAGTTATTCTGCTGAGCAAATTATCCGCCATATTAAATGATTTCAGATTATTCATGCGGGCAAAAACACTGTTTGAAATATTGGTTAGTTTGTTTTTACTGATATCCAAGTAATATAAACCTGAAAGCCCAATAAAACAATATGGCTGCAAATAATGCAAGCTGTTTCTGCTTAGATTTAGATATTTTAGCTTTTTGTAGTGAAAAAATAAGTTGTTGCTCCTCAGAATTTCTATAGACGAATTAGACAAGTCCAGATAAACTAAACTAGGAGAATACGGTAATTTTGTCACTTTTGTAAAATTGTTATTGGAGAGGAGAAGCACTTCTGTATCATCCGGTAGAATCATTGGCAGGTCTTCAAGTCCAGTACTAGCACAATCAACTGTTTTCATGTACTTTATTTGGTTTATTGATAAAGAAGGAGTCCCCTTGTAGCACAAACACTCATTTGGGCAATTCTCCGTGTTCCAGATTTTATTTTTCACTGTTTTGTCTGTAGTTTCCGTGTAATCGATGCTTTGGGTGGCTCCAAACATTACTAAAACATGAACCACTGAGAAAATTTTCATCCAAGATGTCTCCATTTTTTATCCGCAATTTTGTTCCTGATAAGTTTGTTTTACGCAGCCACTCATCCTGCAATGAAAGTAAGCTTTTGTAGAAAATATTTTGAGATTCAGAACAAAAGAAAATATTGGGCGATTAGTCAATTAATTGTTTTTTCAGGTGAACCTGGATATTGTCCAACAAAATTAACAACATAAGGCTGGGACAAAAACTCTTGTTGTCTTGTCATAATGCAGTAGGATAGATTTTTCAAAAACTGGAACAAGATGTAAGCGATACAATGTCTTCGTGCTAGGGGTTTCTTTATTGGCTGTAGTACAAACATTTTGAAGTTACTGTGAAATCATTAATATTCGTGGGGGACTAATTTTTGTGGATTTCGTGGTTGAGTCAATCCATGAAATTAAATCCTAACGAACAAGTAAAATTACCATTCATTTTATGTTTAAAAGCTGAAATCACGAATTCAAATCCCCCCGAAATTGCGGTTTTGACCAAAACCACGAAATTTCATGACCACGAAATTTAATGATTTAACAGTATTTTAAATTGTTTAAAGATGTCTTTTGTCCAAATTATGAACAGAATTACACAGTCTCTATGTAAAATTGAAAATAAACATGGTTGTGTGTAAAAAACAGTACTATGTGATAAGTTTAAAATACAACACATTAAAACATGTATTAATAGTAAACACAGTATGCCACTAAAAACTGGAAGTTTTTTTTTAACAAAATGACTGTCACTGTTATGACATTTAATTGTGACAGCAGCTCTAAATTATACATTCTGCCATTAGTTAAATGTATCTTATGAGGATTTTCCTGATTTAAATCAATATTTAATGATAAAATATTTTTTTAAAAAATTATGTTGCAGTTGTGGGGTTGCAAAAAAAAGAAACAGTTTGATAAACAAGTAAAACCTTAGGTACAAAAAAAAGAAATGGGAAAGATTATGTTTACATTATTCTAGCTGAAACTTTCCAGTACACTATATAATAAAACAAGATATAAAGCATTCTGTTAAAAAGTTAAAACTACATGAAATAAATCTTTCCTTCAGAAACAAGCCAATTTTATAAGCCATCAGGCTTTTTGCCAGAAAGTTTTAATTTCTTGACTCATGTCTCCAGTTTTTTTTTAGAATTTAGAGGAAGTTATTTTTGTTTATTTCTGTAACTTATGTATAAACAGCTGTAAATTTGTAGGTCACACTGCCTTTTATTCATTGTTAATATTGCCAAGATTTTTCCATTTGTTTTTATTCATCTTGAAAAAATAGAATAGTTTTATATATTAAAACATGATTACGTAAGTGTTGGTATTAATATGGGAATTTGATTTTGTGTGTGTGTGGGGGGGGGGGGGGGGTGTATGTTGATAGCTTCATGCAAGTTATCTAAACTAAGAATAATAAGAAATTGGCATTATTATGTGTTTGAACCACTTTAATGAAATTACAGTGAACAGCTCAAATGAAGATCAAGTTATTGCGCGAGTCATAGATTTATCCCACTAGCCACAATCATGTTGACACTGTAATCATTGACTTCTATCTATTTTTTTGTTTGTTAGTTTGATATTGATTAAAATGTTTTGGGTTTTTGTTTTTGTTTTTGCAATAGATTCTGTTTCAGAACTTAGATAAAAAAATCAGTTTGATGGATTCTGTTCATGAAGAGAAATGGGCAAACACCCCTCACACTGAAGCAGAATTCTATTTAATAACAGACATACGTGATGAATTTCTGAGAATAGAAGAGGTGAATGGAAACAATTTGTTGAAGATGCAGGGCCTTAATTGTTCTCAGATTGTTTTTCACCATTAATATTATGCTAATTGAATAAACAGGTTACATTGATTGAATATATTTTTGTTCTCTGTCGTAGAGTAATTACAAATACTAAAATACTAGAAAAAATGTTTGCAGATCACTGATTGATTTGTCACTTGCACTCTGTGTTCAGTCATTTGATCTCCAATATCTCCTGTGTTTTAATTTCTTGCATACCCAATGGAAGCATTTTGTCACTTTTAATGGGTAGTTTTTTTTACATTTTTTTAATGATTAAACTGAAGCAAATTTAGCTTTGGAATATTTTCTTTTTTCTTACTTTAATTAATTTAACAAAAAACATGCTTTTTGTTAATTAAGGGAACCCTTTTAGCAAACAAGTTGACTTTCAAAAGAAACCAGTCTACTTACAGATTATGCTTAAACAACATAGCAACTTTAATGATTCATGAGTTTATTAAATTTAGATGAATTTTAAGTTTTTATTATGCCCACAAAGGTGGGCATATTAAAATGGCACTGTCCGTCCGTCCGTCAGTCTGTCCGTCTGTGTAAATTCTCTTCCGGGCTGTACTTCTGCCATCCATAAAGGGATTTTGAAATAACTTGGCACAAAATGTTCACCATAATGAGACGACCTGTCTTGCGCAAGACCCAGAACCCTGGCTCAAAGGTCAAGGTCACACTTGGAGATTAAAAGTTAACAAGGTATGTTTCTTGTCTGGTCCATAACTCTGCCATTCATCAAGGGATTTTGAAATAACTTGGCATAAATATTCCCCGTAATATGACAATATGTTGTGCACAAGACCCAGACCCCAAGGTCAAGGTCACAGAAGTCAAAGGTTAACATGGTCTGTTTCTTGTCCGGTCCATAACTCTGCCATCGATAAAGGGATTTTAAAATCACTTGGCATAAATGTTCCCTATAATGAGATGACATGTCATGCTCAAGACCTAGACCCAAGCTGCAAGGTCAAGGTCACACTTAGAAGTCAAAGTTTAACATAGTCTGTTTCTTGTCAGTGGTCCATAACTCTGCCATTTATCAAGGGATTTGAAAATAATTTGACACAAATGTTAACCATATTGAGAAGATGTGTCACACTTCTGACCCTGGTCTCTCAGGTCAAGGTCAAGGTCACAAAATTATTCATACCTAAACTGTTCTGGCATATTTTGCTCAGACAACTGTATGCTAGCATTCTTGTGCATGCTTTGGGGGGCATTTGTCAAATGACAGATCTTGTTTTATATTACATAACATTTTCTCTATAATGAGTTTCTTGGAGAATTTATTGCTGTCTTTGATAATGTATTGTTGCAGAAAAGTTGTCAGAAATTGAATAAATAAAAAATTAAAATCCAGAATAATTTGCTGGCACTTAAGGTACATGCCTTTTAGCAGGAAATAAAAAATGCAATTAAAGCTATATGAGACAGGACAGTAAGTTATAGCCTTGTAATGCCCATTTTATGCTTTTGCACCCCAGGCTCCTTATTAATAGCAGTTTTATGTGTCTGCAGAAGGAATAATAGATTTTCTAATATCTGTAGATAATTGTCATCAGTCAGATGGGAATAAGTTTTTACTAGGGTTAATTTGCAGTTTCATAGAATTATATTACTATATTTGTATATTTACCTCACTTGAGCACAAAGTGACAGGGGGGGGGGGTTTGGATCACTCACCATTCATCATATGTTGTCAACAGTCTGTCATGGTCCACATTTTTCTTCAAGACATGTTTTCTGAAACACTTTGCTGCAAGTTTGGGTGGTCCTCTATGGTCCTCTACCAAAATTGTTAAAAAAATCCATCCCATGCATTAATCTAGTTGCTGTGGCAACCAAAATGAAAATGTAGCATGTTGTAGTGGTCCTCTGTTAAATAATTTCAAACCATGCACCTGGCGTTACTTTAATTTGTATAAGAACTTGTCTGAAGCTAATTAACCTGGAGCTTATACTTTTGGTATGTAGTATCATCTAGAAGTCCTCCATCAAGTTTGTTCTAATCTTACTTCTTGGGTTAAATGGGGATCACTTGTTTTACATAGACATTATGAAAAACCTTAAAATTTGTCTTGTCTAAAACCCCAAGGACTAAAGCTTAAATATTTGGCACAATTAGCATTGTGTAAAGGTCTTTTACCAAGAAATGTACCCATTTGAGTCAGGTGAGTGGTATAGGGCCATATCGTGGCATAAGAATTTACAGTATACATTTTAGAACATTCAAATTTGTACAATCTAGGGATAATTGTAATTCACATTCCATTTATATGTTTGATTTATATGCCTATGTTGGTTTATTGGTTTTGTTCTGTTCAATTCTATGAAGGATACTTAATTTTTTTTAAAAATTGTAAAACAAAAATATCTGTGAGTGAGTTGCTTTAATAGATCTGTTGAATTTGCTTCTGCCTTGTAATTAATGAATTCCAGTGTTCTGTTTCATAAAAACCTGAGTTAATTGAAAATTAAATTGAATTTGGCTGAGCTGCAAAATCTACTGTTCTTACAATGAATATGCTCATTAGTTCTGTTCCTTTAAAGAATTTTTTATACCCCCACCAAACATGTTTGAGGGGGGTATATAGGAGTCAGTTTTGTCGCGTCGCGTCGCGTTGCGTCGCGTCCCGTCCCGTCGCGTCCCGAAATCTATTATCTCATTTATTACCAAATGGATTTGATTCAAACTTAAAATACATGTTCCACCTAATCATCCACATCATTTGACACAAGGTGCATAACTCTTGACACCAAGTTTTCATGAATTATGTCCCCTTTTACTTAGAATTTAAGGTTAATTTTGTTGTATTTTCACTATATCTCAGTTATTTCTAAATGGATTTGATTCAAACTTAAAATAGATGTTCCACCTCATCACCCACATCATGTGACACAAGGTGCATAACTCTGACACCAATTTTTTATGAATTATGCCCCTTTTTACTTAGAATTTAAGGTTGATTTTGATGTATTTTCACTATATCTCAGTTACTACTGAATGGATTTGATTCAAACTTAAAATAGATGTTCCACTTCATCACCCACATCATGTCCCACATCATGTGACACAAGGTGCATAACTCTGACACCAAGTTTTCATGAATTATGTCCCCTTTTACTTAGAATTTAAGGTTAATTTTGTTGTATTTTCACTATATCTCAGTTATTACTAAATGGATTTGATTCAAACTTAAAATAGTTGTTCCACCTCATCACCCAGATCATGTGACATAAGGTGCTTAACTCTGACATAATTTTTTATGAATTATGTCCCCTTTTACTTTAAATTTAAGGTTGATTTTGATGTATTTTCACTCTATCTCAGTTATTACAAAATGAATTTGATGCAAACTTAAAATAGATGTTCCACCTCATCACCCACATCATGTGACACAAGGTGCATAACTCTGACACCAATTTTTCATGAATTATGCCCCTTTTTACTTAGAATTTAAGGTAAATTTTGATGTATTTTCGCTATATCTCAGTTACTACTGAATGGATTTGATTCAGACTTAAAATAGATGTTCCACCTCATCACCCACATCATGTGACACAAGGTGCATAACTCTGACACTATTTTTTCTTGAATTGTGTCCCCTTTTACCTAGAATTTAAGGTTAATTTTGATGTATTTTCACTATATCTCATTCTGATTGGCTTAGAGCCAAAGGGAAGTAACCTTTTTTTAACTTTTGTACAGAGTTTCTTCCCCTTAAATTCCAGGAATTAGTCTATTTTTAGAAATCCTATTTTTAGATTTTCAATATTTTAGGTATTTTATAACTTTTTTATTATAAGTCCTATGTAAAAAGTAAATACATTTTTCTGTGGTAACATGGGTCGGTAAGACACTTTTTTGTATTCACTTTTAGTGTATCTCTAATATTAGAGATTTAATATATTTACTAGTATTACTATACTAGTATTATACTAGTATTACTTATATGTGGAAGCCCAGGATGAAGTACTCCAAAGACTAAGTATTTTTAAGATTTCTTATGGTTGCCATTCTTCTGTGACAAGACCGTATGGTGGGGGTATGAGTCACTCCTGTGACAGTTCTAGTTATTCCAGTTTGCCTGAGAAGATAAACTACTTAATTAAGTTTCACAACATTGCTGAGGTGCTGCTAGTGAGTTCTATTGCATTCACCTTCTCAGGTTAGCTGTGGCTTCATGAGGGATTGAAATGGAGACTGTGTAATGAGAATCAAACCTACTACCTTCATGCAGGAGCTCAGTGCACTACCTCTGCACCATAACAGATTCCCTGTTTTACAGATTCAGTACATTGAAGCAGTCTCCGTAGTTAAGGTTGCTAAACTTCAAATTACTTGCCCCTCACTGATGTCTGTTCAAGTCTCACGTGTTGCCTAGAATTCTTCCTGGAGGAAGCCATCTAGTTCTCTAATGAAAGGTTTGTGGTTATAATCAGGTACCCACCTGTGATGAAATAATGCTTGGAGGGCATAATTGGTAGAAGGTGTCATTGAAATCAGTCGAAATTAATTTGAAGATAGTATATATTTTACAAACTCAGGCAGCATTTATTTTTGCAATCTCAGACAGTAACTGTAGTGGCCTGAATGTCTGGCATCTTTTATGATGGTATAAGAAAAAAGCATATTGCATTACAAGTGTTTCTGTAATCTTTAACAGTGAATCAGCCTTCATAAAACCATTTATTACATCAAAGGAAAGGTAAAGCACTAGCTTGCTATGCTACATACTGAATACAAAAGAAATCAAACAAGCTGTCATCATGTGTTTTTAGAGTATTTTATTATAAAATGGTGATAATTGATATAATTGGAGTTCTTTAATAGACAAGAGACTTTTTGAGTGGGGTAGGGTTTAAGTCATTATAGATCATGTAGCAACTTTCTACCTTTTGGTAAATTGTTCATCTAGAAGACATAAATAAAGATGAGATGAATATGTACAATGACTGAACAAATGATAAAAACCAATATTGCAGGAACACAAAACAAGGTCTCTCTAAACATTTATTTATATTTTAGATTGTTTTGCTTTGTTTATTTCGTTCATCAGTTCTTTCATGTACAGAATTTCGCGCTGTAATGATTCAACCTTTTCACGCAGTTCCTTGTTTTTATTGGAGAGACGAACTTCCTGTTCCTGCAATGTTTCCTTTTCATGACGTTTCTTTTTTCGATACCGAGTGGCTGCATTCTTGTTTTGCATTTTCTTTCTCAACCTTTTGTCAGAAACTGGACTATTATCAGAATCATATGGAGTTGATTTAGTTTTTACTTTCTTGCTTTTTGATTTTAGTTTAGTAAAGTCCTCACTAGACACTTGAATACTTTTAGCGGTACTTGACATGCTACTGTCACTAAGACAAATTTAATCAACTGTGGTAATGTCATGGCATGTCTCTGCCGGTGAGGTAGGACTTGAAGACAAGACTGATTCAATATCGGTGTTACTTAATGGTGAACTTACATCCTGTTTTTCAACATTAAAGGAATCTTTATGTAAAACAGCAACAGAGTCCTCCAGTGATGATACAGAGTTGAACAATAAATTTTGACCAGAATTTACAGGTAGAATTTCAATTATATCCCCATTGTCCAATGATATTTCTGGTTGAATCAAGTCATTAAAGAATGGATGACTTGATAATCAACACCTCCAAGTAAAGTGTTCAGACTGTCATAGCCTGGAAAGTCTATATCTGGGACCTCTGCAGCTGGAGAAATTACAGACGGGGTTTCAACTGGCTCTACAGGCTGCATCAAATCTAGCGACAGTTCGGTCTTAGCTGGCTGCTGTCCAGTCAAAAGTGCCTTCAGTAGCTCAAATGCAGCCTGTTTCATCCCCTCTTTGCGAGGCTCTTGTTTTTTCAACTTTCACTACAGTGGGACCAATCCCACTGCTGCTGTCAGAGTTCAGGAGGTTTTGGAAATCCAATGTTTCCATCCATTCTTCTCCAAAAGAGTCTGCATGAGAATCTGCAAGAAGCAAGTCCTCTAGTGACTCCTGGGCAGCAGTTTGATGTTTAAGACCCCCATCTAGGCCCAGATCAAGAATGCTGCCATCAGTACCCAGGTCATCGGCAAACAAGTCTGTCGACAGACCAAACATATCCTCCAGGAAGTTCATTTGTTGGTCCGTGAACTCCATCTTGCTCTATGTTTGTTTGACTTTCAAATTTGGCAAATGCCAGGAATAGGATATGGTGAAAGGACGCCATGTTGATAATGTAAATTGTTCTTGGTGCAAAGCAATTCTTTTGCACATGCTTGTTGTGCTGGATCACTCTTCCATTATTGCGGTTGTGTTGTTTCGTTGATCTATGTTCGTCACCTTGTTATCATGTTTTTCGAATAGGAAGTTTCCTAGTTTCCCTATATAGGCATTATTTCATTCATGAGTGAGGGCATCTCGGAAGAACATAAACCAACTTTCCATAAACCAGCTGTATCGCTGCCTGACATAGTTACAGTGTCCTGTTTGGGCTGTCTTGTTTCAGCATTGTTGATTGTTCAAGGCAACAGTGTAATAATATGATGTAAAGACAAGGAGATATCATGCGATGGTGTGATATCAAGATCACATTTTTGCATCGTGTTCTCACACTGTATTATTGCAATATTGCCCCTCATCCTAATTGCAGAATTACTACGACACTATGGATACAAAGTGCAATGATAATACTTTTTTAATATTGCCCTAATTTTTCGAAGAAGGGACAGTACAAAAAAAATCATATTTCTGAATTGTTATCAGAATAATTGCTGAACATTTCTGAATTTTTCTGAAAATTCCTTCCCTCCTCATTTCTAAATACTTGCTTAAATTGGCACAATTCAGTACAAATTGAGACATTTTTTCTTAAATGTTCAGACATTAAATCAGAAATGTTCAGATATCAATTCAGAAATATTCAGACATCAGTTCAAACACATTCAGAAAATCTCAGACATCAATTCAGAAATATTCAGCCATTCAGAAAATCTCAGACATCAATTCAGAAATATTCAGAAAGATGTTCAGAAATTTTCAGAAATGTATTGAAGCTAGTTTTTCGCATTTGGCTTAGTAGTTACTTACCCAAAATTTGTAACTTAAAAAGGTACATAATTTTGACAAGGTAAAAGCTAGAAAATTGCTCAAGCAAGCCTTGGGGCTTAGGCCATCACTGCTTGAGCAAGTGGTGTTTCACTGTTTTAAACTTGTCTGTGGTGCGAGGTCAATATTCTCATGATGCTGAATACATATGAAGTTTGAAAACATTTGGCCAAGAAGTTTTAGAGAAACCTTACTTGCCTTTTTTGAAACAAACCCTATATCTATGGCCAGTTGCCTGTAGAAATTGTTGTTTATTTCTTTAATATGTGTCTAATATAAGTTTGGTGGTACAGTTATAATATAGTAAATGCTTGAAGTGCAGGAATGGAATAATTTGTTACCTTTATTAGTTACCATGCTATAATATGCTATAATAAAATTATTGCATATCATATACCATTGATTCTTTAAAAAAAGAAAAAGATGATTACTGTTCCTTTTTCTGTAACTTTTTCATTATCAATTTCCTTGTAGTAAAATATTCCTAGTAAACTATAAAGAATTACCTGTTTCCAGATATAATAACTCCAGATTTTTAATCATTGTTAAAATCTCCAAGAGGCAGCCTCAGACCACTTTAATCCACAATTATACTGTGGTTGTACTTCACAGGACATCCATTATCAGTTCTTCTTAGATATGGCTAATGCATTGCCAATGGATATTGCGTTTTGGTGTTAGGAATCATGCCAGTATCTATTTCATAGCAGTAGGATGCAAATTATTGGGTACTATTTTTTTAGCATGGCAAACATTTATTTTCCCAATTTGCCCTGTCAGTACTGAATGATGTCAAATGTTGTCCAATAACTTCTCCCTTGGAATAGATCACTCAGTAAAATAATGTAATGTTGTTGAGCATGTTAAATTGATTTTCTGCTTTTTCAATATTTTGTTTTAGTTAATAACTGTATAATGTTCATTGTGTTTGCATAAACTTTGCTATCGGAAGTGCATTAGCAACTTATCCGGAAATAGATTACGTTTAAATTGTGCTGTCACAAATGGTTAGTTTTTATTGTTTAGAAAATCAAATACGATGACAATGTCCAGATTTCCTGAATCTTTGAATAATAAATGGTATTGCTCAAATTGAATGATGGACCAGTTTATTTTAGAAATTTAGCAGGCTAAATGTTAAAATCTAAAATTATAGTTGCGCAACATCAGCTGTGTCATTAGTATTATTACTATACAGCTTTAGCACTGGCTGGGGCTTTGCTTAGTTACAGTTCTAAACTATTTGAACATACTATAAAGAGACTTATGGTAAGCCTCCTTTACATAAGGGAAACAATCTCTTTATAGAGTGAAATTATTGAATGAACACCATTTGTCAATCCTAATCTTGTCTATTTTATATCAATTTAATGAAAAAGTAACCTATCTTTGTGGGAGAGCATGATTGGTACAAGGTTTCATTGAAATCAGTCCATTAATTTTAAGGTAGTATATTTTTTACAAACTGAGACAGTATTTTGTTTTTGCAAGCTCAGACAGTAACTGCAGTGGCCTGAATGTCTGGCATCTTTTATGATGGTAATGTATTTATTAGTGATGAGAAAAAAGCATATTGCATTACAAGTGTTTCTGTAATCTCTAACAGTGAAAATTCAGTCGCTGTAAAACCCAACTCATTCATTCATTCTAACAGTGAATCAGCCTTCATAAAACCATTTATTACATCAAATGAAAGATAAAGCACTAGCTTGCTGTGCTACATACTAAGTACAAAAGAAACCAAACAAGCTGTCATCATGTGTTTTCAGAGTGTTTTATTATAAAAATGGTGATAATTGATATAATTGAATTTCTAAGGCATGGGACTCAGCGATATATGACCATTTTGTGTCCATTCTCTGTAAAACGCAACTCACTCACTCACTCTAAGGCATGGGGTAGGGTTTAAGTCAATTTAGATCATGTAGCGACTTTCCAGCTTTTGATAAAATAGTAAGTTGTACAGGTTACAAAAAATGTATTTCATTCATGAGTGGCTAGAACATACACCAACTTTCCATATTTAACCAGCTGTATGGCTTCCTGATATAGTTACAGTTCTGTTTGGGCCATCATTGTTTCAGCCCTCTAGATTGTTCAAGGCAACAGATAATATCACGTAAAGACATGAAGATATCATGCAATAGCATCATTGATATCAATATCACATTTTTAGCTTGACTGTTTGGAGAATGTGGAGAGCTATACTACTCCCCCCGGGCTCTTGTTGCATCTTGTTTTTGCACTGTATTATTGCAAGACTGCCCCTCATCCTATGAAAAGCGCCTTTGAACATGTTAATCAGGAAAAGAGTGCTATATAAATCTAATATTATATATATATCCTAATTGCAAATTTACAACACTATGATGTGAAACTGCAATGATGATACTTTTTTGTGAGTCAACAAGGTGAAGTGCGGAAACAGTAATGGCCCTAACAGAACACCATAGTAAAAGTTTGTGTGATATTAGTATTATTACTGACACATTAAATGGTGTCACTAAAAGTCCAAATGAGAATTCTGAGAAGTAATGTTTAAATGTTAAAGGGCCCTCATTGCTTAATTAGTGGGTTAGGTCAGTCATATATGGTCACTTTCTCTTCACTGAGGAATCTTTAATTTCTTATAAGAAAGGCTGAGGAATCTTTAACCCTTAAACTGCTAAATTTCTGAAATGGACTGGTCCATCATTCAATTTGGGCAATACCATTTGATATTAAAAGGGGTGTTCAATGAAAATTTATTGACTGAATAGCGAACAGTGCAGACCATGATCTTGGTCTGCACTGGTCGCAAAGGCAGAATCACTTTGCCGCCAGCAGGCTAAGGATTAATTTCTTAGAAGAAAGGCGAATCACCTGATTTCTACATGCCTAGAATAACAGTCTGTAAGGTGACCTGAGATTTTTTATTACTATTTCATCTGTTAAAGCTTGTTTGAAAAATTATTTTTCATTTCTTGTTGCAGAAAGAAAAATTGTATTCAAGTTTTTCTTAATTTTCCTTATATCATGTATTGAAACAAACCCTTGGTAAATGCTATATGGGTATAAAAAAAACTACCTAATGGCTTAATTGCCTGTAAAAATTGTTGCTCATTGGTATGTGTCTAATATAACTTTGGTGGAGTTTTTATTTAATAAATGCTTGTAGTACTGAAATAAAATATTTTTTTTACCTTTGTATGGTACCATGCTATAATATTGTATATCATAAAATTATACTTTTGAAAAAAGAATGTTACTTATCCTTTTCATTACCTTTTTAAATAGTAAAATATTTCTAGTAATGAGTATGAAGAATTACCTGCTTCCAGATGTAATAACTCCAGACTTTTAATTATTGTTAAAAACTCCAAGAGGCAGCCTCAGAACACTTTAATCCACAAGCATACTGTGGTTGTACTACACAGGACATCCGTTATCAGTTCTCCTAGATATGGCTAAATGCATTGCCAATGGATATTGCGTTTTGGTGTTAGGAATCATGCCAGTATCTGTTTCATAGCAGTAGGATGCAAATTATTGGATACTATCTTCTTTAGCTTTTTGCAATTGCCCTGTCAGTACTGAATGATGTCAAATGTTGTCCAATAACTTCTCCCTTGGAATAGATCACTCAGTAAATTAATGTTGTGTTGTTGAGCATGTTAAAGTGATTTTCTGCTTTTTCAGTATTTTGTTAGCTCACCTGTCACATAGTGACAAGGTGAGCTTTTGTGATCACCCTTCGTCTGTCGTCCGTAGTCAGTCCATCCGTGCGTGCGTGCGTCCGTGCGTCAACAATTTTGTGTCTGCACAATAGTGGTTTTATTTATGATTTTATTTTAACCAAACTTGCACACGACTTGTATCACCATAAGATCTCGGTTCCTTTCTTGAACTGGCCAGATGCCATTATGGGTTCCAGAGTTATGGCCCCTGAAAGGGCCAAAATCAGCTATTTTGACCTTGTCTGCACAATAGCAGCTTTATTTATAATTTGATTTTTACCAAGCTGGCACACAACTTGTATCACCATAAGATCTTGGTTCATTTCTTGAACTGGCCAGATTCCATTATGGATTCCAGAGTTATGGCCCCTGTAAGGGCCTGAATTAGCTATTTTCACCTTGTCTGTACAATAGCAGCTTCATTTATGATTTTATTTTAACCAAACTTGCACACAACTTGTATCACTATAAGATCTTGGTTCCTTTCTTGAACTGGCTAGATTCCATTATGGGTTCCAGAGTTACAGCCAGCCCGCCCGCTTAGCTCAGTAGGTAAGAGCGTTGGTTTACGGATTGCGGGGTCGCGAGTTCGATCCTCGGGCGGGGCGCATGTTCTCCGTGACTATTTGATAAACGACATTGTGTCTGAAATCATTAGTCCTCCACCTCTGATAATTCATGTGGGGAAGTTGGCAGTTACTTGCGGAGAACAGGTTTGTACTGGTACAGAATCCAGGAACACTGGTTAGGTTAACTGCCCGCCGTTACATGACTGAAATACTGTTGAAAAACGGCGTTAAACCCAAAACAAACAAACAAAAAAAGAGTTACAGCCCCTGAATGGGCCAGAATTAGCTATTTTGACCTTGTCTGCACAATAGCAGCTTCATTTATTAACCAGGTTTTCAACGAAAACCTGAGTTATTAGATTGGGGTAGATGTCGGTCGGGCGGGCGGGCGGCGGCGGCGTCAAACTGGTGTTTCCGGTCAATAACTTTTGTTTCGGTAAAGATATTTGAATAAAACTTGGTATGTATGTAGCTTATATCAAGACAAAGGCTGGGATTGATTTTGGGGTTTCTGGGTCAAGGTCAAGGTCACTGTTACTTAAAATAGAAAAAGGGTTTCCGGTCAATAACTTTTGTTTCGGTAAAGATATTTGAATAAAACTTGGTATGTATGTAGCTTATTGATTTTGGGGTTTCTGGGGTCAAGGTCAAGGTCACTGTTACTTAAAATAGATAAAGGGTTTCCGGTCAATAACTTTTGTTTCGGTAAAGATATTTGAATAAAACTTGGTATGTATGTAGCTTATATCAAGACAAAGGCTGGGATTGATTTTGGGGTTTCTGGGATCAAGGTCAAGGTCATTGTTACTAAAAATAGGGTTAGGGTTAGGGTTAGCATATCTTCTACATGCATGGAGGGATTTTGATGAAAATTGGCACAATTGTTCACCATCATGAGACGGAGTGTCTTGCGCAAGAACCAGGTCCCTAGGTCTAAGGTCAAGGTCACACTTAGAGGTCAAAAGATACAAGAATGAAAACTTTGTCCGGAGCATATCTTCTTCATGCATAGAGGGATTTTGATGTAACTTGGCACAATTATACACCATCATGAGACGAAGTTTCTTGCGCAGTTCCCTTCTTTAGAATTACTTCCCTTTGTTGTTACTTTAAATAGCTTATATTGTAACTTTTTCATTACTAGACGTAGGGAAAAATCGAGACCACTTTTCTGTAGTACAACATGCATGTTACATCCAATTTTGAGGTGTGTTTTGACCAATCTCTACCTGGTAAGGATTTCTGTGTGGACTTACAATTTTTTTTTTGTATTTTTTTTATTTTTTTTTTTAAGATTAACTTCCCTTAGTTGTTACTATAAATAACTTACTATAAATAACTTATATTGTAACTTTTTTATAATTGACCGTAGGGAAAAACCAAGACCACTTTTCTGTGTTACAACATAGTTGTTACTTTCTAATTTTAGGTGTATTTTATCTCTACCTGGTAAGGAGTTTTTTTGTGGACTTAGAAAAACAAAAGAATTACAATGATTACTAAACAACCACAAAATTAAAATTACATCTGCAAATACAGTTTCTAGAGTAAAGAAATTTGCTGTGACCGGCGTATATTGTGACATTCTGGCACTCTTGTTTATTCTTATGAAAAGTGTTGAAAACCTGGTTTCGTGGCATTGCCGCGTTTCTTGTGATTTGAATTTAATCAAACTTGCACAAAACTTGTGTTGCCATAAGATCTCAGTTCCTTTATTGAACCGGCCAGATCCCTTAATAGGTTCCAGAGTAGTGGCCCCTGAAAGGGCCAAAATTAGCTATTTTGACCTTGTCTGCACAATAGCAGCTTCATTTATGATTTGATTTTAACCAAACTTGCACACAACTTGTATCACCACAAGATCTTGGTTCCTTTCTTAACTGGCCAGATTCCATCAACGGGTTCCAGAGGTATGGCCCCTTAAATGTCCAAAATTGGCTATTTTGGCTTTTGCAGCCATATAGAGACTTCATTTATGGTTTTATTTGATCCAAAATATCTTCAACAACAATAAATCTTGGATTCCATGATAAATCAGATCCAATCGTAGATTCCAGAGTTATTTTATATTTGATTACCTCCCCTGATTGTAATCAAAATGGATTTATATCAGTAAGTACTTATAGCACTTATTTGAAATTTCATTATTGTCATTAGTTGGATTGAGCCAATCAGGGTAGATAACTATGGACTGATTTTATGTCAAATTACCTCCCTTTATTTCAAATTAAAATGGGTATATCTCTGTTACTAATGAAGATACTGATCTGAAATTTCATTTATGTCAAAGATTTATTTGGCAGATCCTTCTTTTGTTCACTTACAATAATTTTCTTTTTTATTTCTTCCCTTTTACGTTACTATAAATAGCTTATTTTTAGCTTTTTATTATTGGCAGTAGGGAAAAACCGAGACCACTTTTCTGTAGTAAACATGGATGGTACCTCAAATTTTTAGGTGTTTTTTGACATATCTGTGCCTTGTTAGAATTTTTTTTTCTTTTGGTTAAATTTCTTTCCTTTGTTGTTCCTGTCCTTTGGACTTAGATATTTTTTCTTAGGACCTTCTTGTCCTTAAGTGCAATGATAACAGGTGAGCGATATAGGGCCATCATGGCCATCTTGTTTTAGTTAATAACTGTATAATGTTCATTGTGTTTGCATAAACTTTGCTATCGGAAGTGCATTAGCAACTTATCCGGAAATAGATTACATTTGTGCTGTCAGAAATGGTTAGTTTTATCATGCCCACGAAGGGAGGCATATAGTTTTTGAACCGTCTGTCGGTCTGACCGCAATTTTCGTGTCCGGTCCATATCTTTGTCATCCATGGATGGATTTTCAAATAACTTGGCATGAATGTGTACCACAGTAAGACAACATGTCGCGCGCAAGACCCAGGTCCGTAGCTCAAAGGTCAAGGTCACACTTAGACGTTAAAGGTCATTTTTCATGATAGTGCATTCGTGTCTGGTCCATATCTTTGTCATCCATGGATGGATTTTCAAATAACTTGGCATGAATGTGTACCACAGTAAGACAATGTGTCGCGCGCAAGACCCAGGTCCGTAGCTCAAAGGTCAAGGTCACGCTTAGACGTTAAAGGTCATATTTCATGATAGTGCATTCGTGTCCGGTCCATATCTTTGTCATCCATGGATGGATTTTCAAATAACTTGGCATGAATGTGTACCACAGTAAGACGACGTGTCGTGCGCAAGACCCAGGTCCGTAGCTCAAAGGTCATATTTCATGATAGTGCATTGATGGGCGTGTCCGGTCCATATCTTTGTCATTCATGCATGGAATTTAAAATTATTGGGCATGAATGTGTACCACAGTAAGACAATGTGTCGCATGCAAGACCCAGGTCCGTAGGTCAAAGGTCCTAAACTCTAACATCGGCCATAACTATTCATTCAAAGTGCCATCGGGGGCATGTGTCATCCTATGGAGACAGCTCTTTGTTCTTTAGCTCACCTGAGCAATGCTCAGGTGAGTTTTTCTGATCGCTCGATGTCCGGCGTCTGTCGTCCGTTGTCTGTCGTCTGCTGTCTGTCAACATTTAGCTTGTGTATGCGATAGAGACTGTATTTTTCAATTAAACTTCATGAATGTTGGTCAGACTGATAACCTTGATGAAATCTAGGATTAGTTCAAAAATGGATCATCTCGGGTCAAGAACTAGGTCACTAGGTCAGATCAAAGAAAAACCTTGTGTATGCGATAGAGGCTGTATTTTTCAATTGATCTTCATGAATATTGGTCAGAATGATTGCCTTGATGAAATCTAGGCTGAGTTCGAAAATGGGTCATCTGGGGTCAAAAACTAGGTCACTAGGACAAATCAAAGAAAAACCTTGTGTATGCGATAGAGGCTGTATTTTTCAATTATTCTTCATGAATATTGGTCAGAATGATAACCTTGATGAAATCTAGGCCGAGTTCGAAAATGGGTCATCTCGGATCAAAAACTAGGTCACTAGGTCAAATCAAATAAAAACCTTGTGTATGCGATAGAGGGGGTATTTTTCAATTGATCTTCATGAATATTGGTCAGAATGATTGCCTTGATGAAATCTAGGCAGAGTTCGAAAATGGGTCATCTGGGGTCAAAAACTAGGTCACTAGGTCAAATCAAAGAAAAACCTTGTGTATGCGATAGAGGCTGTATTTTTAGCCCACCATCATCAGATGGTGGGCTATTCAAATCACTCTGCGTCCGTGGTCTGTCGTCCGTCCGTCCGTCCGTCATTCCGTCCGTCCTTCCATTAACAATTTCTTGTTATTGCATCTCCTCAGAAACTACCAGGGGGATTTTATCCAAACTTTGTCAGAATGATGTATTGGTACCCTAGTTGTGTCCCCCTGAAAATCAGACTGGTTCAACAAATTTTTAGTAAGTTATGGCCCTTTGTTTATTTCTATAATTTACATAGATTTATATAGGGAAAAACTTTGAAAATCTTCTTGCCCCAAACCACAGAGCCTAGGGCTTTGATATTTGGTATGAAGCATCATCTAGTGGTCTTCTACCAATATGATTCAAATTATTTCCCTGGGGTGTAATATGGCCCCGCCTCGGGGGTCACATGGTTTATATAGACTTATATAGGGAAAAACTTTGAAAAACCTCTTGTCCAAAACCACAGGGCCTAGGGCTTTGATATTTTGTATGTGACATCATCTAGTGGTCTTCAACCAAGATTGTTCAAATTATCCCCCTAGGGTCAAATATGGACCCGCCCCAGGGGTCACATGGTTTACATAGACTTATATAGGGAAAAGCTTTGAAAATCTTCTTGTCCAAACTACAAAGCCTAGGGCTTTGATATTTGTAATGTAGCATCGTCTAGTGGTTCTCTACCAAGTTTGTTAAAATTATCCCCCTAGGGTCAAATATGGCCCCGCACTGGGGATCACATGGTTCATATAGACTTATATAGGGAAAAGCTTATAAAAACTTCTTGTCAATAACCTACAACATTCAGATTTGGACCACATGTATGGTTTTGAGTGGCAAGATGAACCTTGACATGAGTTGACCTTGATTTTGACCTAGTGACCTACTTTCACATTTCTGTAGCTACAACCTTCAAATTTGGACCACATGCATAGTTTTGTACACTGAAATAAACTTTGACCTTGACATTGACCTAGTGACCTACTTTCACATTTTTGAAGGTACATGCTTCAAATTTGGACCACATGCATAATTTCGTGTTCCGAAATGAAATTTGACCTTGATTTTGACCCAGTGACCTACTTTCACATTTCTCAAGCTACAGCTTTCAAATTTGGACCACCTGCATGGTAATTGTACCGAAACAAACTTTGACCTTTACATCGACCTAGTGACCTACTTTCACATTTTTGTAGGTACAGGCTTCAAATTTGGACCACATGCATAGTTCTGTATTCCGAAATAAAATTTGACCTTGATTTTGACCTAGTGACCAACTTTCACATTTCTCAAGCTACAGCCTTCAAATTTGGACCACATGCATGGTTTTGTGTACCGAAACAAACTTTGACCTTTACATTGACCTAGTGACCTACTTTCACATTTTTGAAGGTACAGGCTTTAAATTTGGACCACATGCATAGTTTTGTATTCTGAAATAAAATTTGACCTTGATTTTGACCTAGTGACCTACTTTCACATTTCTCAAGCTACAGCCTTCAAATTTGGACCACTTGCATAGTTTTGTGTACCGAAATGAACTTTGACCTTAAGATTGACCTCGTGACCTACTTTCAGATTTCTGTAGCTATAGGCTTCAAATTTAGACCACATGAATAGGATTGTGTACTGAAACAAACTTTGACCTTGATATTGACCTAGTGACCTACGTTCACATTTTTGAAGGAACAGGCTTCAGATTTGGACCACATGCATAGATTTGTGTTGTGAAGTGAAATTTGACCTTGATTTTGACCTAGTGACCTACTTTCTCATTTCTCAAGCTACAGCCTTCAACTTTGGACCACTTGCATAGTTTTGTGTACCGAAATAAACTTTGACCGTAAGATTGACCTAGTGACCTACTTTCAAATTTCTCAAACTACAGTCTTCAAAATTGATGCACATGCATAGTTTTGTGTACAAAGAACTTTGTCCTTGAAATTGATCTAGTGACCTACTTTCACATTTCTCAAGTTACAGCTTTCGAATTTAGACCACATGCACAGTGTTGTGTACGGAAATGAAATTTGACCTTGAGCTAGTCAGTAAGTCTTGAAATTTGGAACACACAAAAATGACACATTGGTGGGCGCCAAGATCACTCTGTGATCTCTTGTTCAATTATTCTTCATGAATATTGGTCAGAATGATAACCTTGATGAAATCTAGGCCGAGTTCGAAAATGGGTCATCTCGGGTCAAAAACTAGGTCACTAGGTCAAATCAAAGAAAAACATTGTGTATGCGATAGAGGCGGTATTTTTCAATTGATCTTCATGAATTTTAGTCAGAATGATAACCTTGATGAAATCTAGGCCGAGTTCGAAAATGGGTCATCTGGGGTCAAAAACTAGGTTACTAGGTCAAATCAAGGAAAACATTGTGTATGCGATAGAGGCTGTATTTTTCAATTGATCTTCATGAATTTTGGTCAGAATGAAAACCTTGATGAAATTTAGACCAAGTTCAAAAATGGGTCATCTGGGGACAAAAAACTAGGTCACTAGGTCAAATCAAAGAAGAAGCTTGTGTATGCAATAGAGGCTGTATTTTTCAAGTGATCTTCATGAAGTTTAGCCAGAATGATTACCTTGATAAAATCTAGGCCGAGTTCGAAAATGGGTCATTTTGGGTCAAAAACTAGGTCACTAGGTCAAATCGAAGAAAAACATTGTGTATGCAATAGAGGATGTATTTTTCAATTGATCTTCATGAAATTTGGTCAGAGTGATTGCCTTGATGAAATCTAGGTTGAGTTTGAATATGGGTTATCTGAGGTCAAAAACTAGGTCACTAGGTCAAATTAAAGTAAAATCTTGTGTGTGCGATATCGACTGTTTTTTTCAATTGATTTTTATGAAATTTGGTCAGGATGATTGCCTTAATGAAATCTATTTCGAATTTGAATATGGGTCATCTGAGGTCAAAAACTAGGTCACTTGGTCAAATCAAAGAAAAAACTTGTGTATATGATAGAGGCTGTATTTTTCAATTGATCTTCATGAATTTTGATCAGAATGATTGCCTTGATCAAAGAAGTATAAAATACACAGAATGGCAACTGGCTGTAATCTCGCGTGAGCTCGTGTCAGAGGGTGATTCAGCGTTATCTTACTAAAAACAAACATCGGCGAGCATGGAGTTACAATTTGTACCTTTAAAACTACATTTAAAATACATGTTTGCTTCTAAAACAAAATTAGTTTAATGTGAAATGGTCTTAAGACATGAAGTACACGTTTTTTTTGCCATCGAAAGAAGCGTGGTCATACGGTGATAATTATTTTACCGATGAATAATTGCTTTCGCATACAAAATGGCGCGTGGAGAAAGCGCCACTTCTGGTAAACAAGATCTCGTTTTTTTGTCACGGGAGGTTGGTGAGGTTTGCTCTATATGCCTTTCAAGTTGCCAATCTATTTATTTTTATAGCTCTTTGCCTTGATAAAATCTAGGTCAAGTTTGAACATGGGTCATCTAGGGTCAAGAACTAGGTCATATCTAAGAAAATGCTTGTTTTATCTTAAGAGACCAATTTTTTGGTACAATCTTAATGAAAATTGGTCAGAATATTTGTTTCCATGAAATCACTAGGTCAAGCATGTTTTACACTGTTATGGTTTGTTTCTTAGGTGAGCGATCTAGGGCCATCTTGGCCCTCTTGTTTAGAAAATTAGATACGATGACAATGTCCAAATTTCCTGAATCTTTGAATAATAAATGGTATTACTCAAATTGAATGATGGACCAGTCCATTTTAGAAATTTGGCAGGCTTTAGATGTTAAAATCTAAAATTAGTTGTGCAACATCAGAAGTGTCATTAGTATTATTACTATATCCAGTTTAGCATTGGCTGGCACTTTGCTTAATTACTGCAGAAACAGTTACACCTCAGACATTAGAGGCATTATTTTCTGGACTTAACCAAAAACATACAGCTCTAAACTATTCGAACATATAATTGAATGAATGACCAGTCCATTTTAGAAATTTAGCAGGCTTTAAATGTTAAAATCTAAAATTAGTTGGGCAACATCAGCAGTGTCATTAGTATTATTACTATATCCAGCTTTAGCACTGACTGGCGCTTTGCTTAGTTACTGTGAAAAGATTTACATCCTTCAGGAATTAGAGGCATTATTTTCTGTACTTAACCAAAAAGATACAGCTCTAAACTATTTGAACATACTATAAAGTGACGTACACTAAGCCTCCTTTACACAAAGGAAACAATCTGTTTATAGAGTATAGAGTGAAATTATTGAATGAACACCATTTGTCAATCCTAATTTTGTCTATTTTTATGCCCCCCTTCGAAGAAGGAGGGGTATATTGTTTTGCAGATGTCGGTCGGTCGGTCGGAATGTAGACCAATCCGTTTCCGGATGATAACTCAAGAACGCTTGGGCCTAGGATCATGAAAGTTGATAGGGAGGTTGATCATCACCAGCAGATAACCCTATTGATTTTGAGGTCTGTATGTCAAAGGTCAAGGTCACAGTGACCCTGAATAGTAAAACGGTTTCCGGATGATAACTCAAGAACACTTGGGCCTAGGATCATGAAAGTTGATAGGGAGGTTGGTAATGACCAGCAGATGACCCCTATTGATTTTGAGGTCAGTATGTTAAAGGTCAAGGTCACAGTGACCCTGAACAGTAAAACGGTTTCTGGATGATAACTCAAAAACGCTTAGGCCTAGGGTCACGAAAGTTGATAGGGAGGTTGGTCATGACCAGCTGATGACCCCTATTGATTTTGAGGTCAGTATGTTAAAGGTCAAGGTCACAGTGACCAGGAACAGTAAAATGGTTTCCAGGCAATAACTCTAGAACGCTTGGGCCTAGTGTCAGGAAAATTGATAGTTAGGTTGGCCATGACCAGCAGATGACCTCTATTGATTTTGAGGTCATTAGATCAAAGGTCAAGGTCACATTGGCCAGGAACAGTTAAAATGGTTTCTGATCTTGTCCAAAACCATAGGTAGCAAAATCTAGTGGTCCTCTACCAAGATTGTTCAGATTATTTCCCCGGGGGTCACATGGTTTATATAGACTTATAGAGGAAAAAACTTTGAAAAACCTCTTGTCCAAAACCACAGGGCCTAGGGCTTTGATATTTTGTATATGACATCATCTAGTGATCCTCTACTAAGATTGTTCAAATTATTCCCTAGGGTCAAATATGGCTCTGCCCTGGGGGTCACATGGTTTACATAGACTTATATAGGGAAAAACTTTGAAAGTCTTCTTGTCCAAACCACAAAGACTATGGCTTTGATATTTTGTAATGTAGCATCATTTAGTGGTTCTCTACCAAGTTTGTTCAAATAATCCCTCTAGGATCAAATATGGCCCCGCCCCAGGGGTCATATGGTTCATATAGACTTATATAGGGAAAAACTTAGAACCTTCATGTCCATAACTTACATCATTCAAATTTGGACCACATGTATAGTTATGAGTGGCAAGATGAACCTTGGCATGAGTTGACCTTGATTTTGACCTGGTGACCTACTTTCACATTTCTCAAGCTACAGCCTTCAAATTTGAACCACAAGCATAGTTTTGTGTACTGAAATGAACTTTGATCTTGAGATTGATCTAGTGACCTACTTTCACATTTCTGAAGGTACAGGCTTCAAATTTGGACCACTTGCATAGTTTTGTGTTCCGAAATAAAATTTTACTTTGATTTTGACCAAGTGACCTACTTTCACATTTCTCAAGCTACAGCCTTCAAATTTGAACCACATGCATAGTTTTGTGTACCGAAATGAACTTTGATCTTGAGATTGACATAGTGACCTACTTTCACATTTCTCAAGCTACAGGCTTCAAATTTGGACTGCATGCATATTTTTGTGTTCTGAATTGGAATTTGACATTGATTTTTTACCTATTACCTACTTTCACATTTCTCAAGCTACAGCCTTCAGATTTGAAGCACATGCATAGTTCTGTCTACCTAAATGAACTTTGACCTTGAAATTGATCTAGTGACCTACTTTTACATTTCTCAAGCCACAGCTTTCAAATTTGGACCACATACACATTGTTTTGTAACAAAATGAAATTTGACATTGATTTTGACCTTGAGCTAGTCTTGAAATTTGGAGCATTCAAAAATGGCTCAGTGGATGGCGCCAAGATCACTCTGTAATCTCTTGTTAGGTTAATAGGTTAAAGGTCAAGGTCAGATTAAACCAGAATGGTAGAACTTTTGTTTACAGTGAGCATATAATTTCTGTTCCTTGTGCAATTACTGAATGCATCAAGGGGGCATTTCGTGTTCGACGAGCTCTTGTTTATCAGTGCAATGAAAAAGTAACCTATCTCTGTGAGAGGGCATGATTGGAACAAGATTTCATTGAAATCAGTCAATTAATTTTAAGGTAGTATATAATTATTTTACAAGCTGAGACAGTATTTACTTCTGCAAGCTCAGACAGTAACTGTAGTGCCCTGAATGTCTGGCATCTTTTATGATGGTAATGTATTTATCAGTGATGAGAAAAAAGCATAAAGCATATTGCATTACAAGTGTTTCTGTAATCTCTAACATCATAAAACCATTTATTACATCAAAGCAAAGATAAAGCACTAGCTTGCTGTGCTACATACTGGATACAAAAGAAACCAAACAAGCTGTCATCATGTGTTTTCAGAGTATTTTATTATAAAATGGTGATAATTGATATAATAGCACTCTCCCATATGTAAGGATCTGTGACGTCACCGATAAAGTCTGCTATCTAAAAATAGCACGGGACTCGGACATGTTAAGTTCTTCGTTGAAACAATTAACAACTCTGTGATATACATATGTTGTGTTTTATAACAAATGACCCCTTAGAGTGACATATGCAGATATTTGAATTTGGTAGTAATATCAAGATGTTGTCTGATAAAATATGTTGCTAATCTAAAGCAAATCCATTTTTATTTCTACCAAATCATGCATAAATATGTATTTTCACTACAAGGAAATGTTTGACGGACACCGACCACAGCTGACATCTCAACCACCTCATTGTTAACATAATCAAGTTTGCATCTTGTGTTGTGTGAATCAGTAGTTTAAAATGAAATACATTTAGTAATGACTTTAATTGTGCTGGTAATGTTCTTTAAACGTTATGAATCAAAATGATTTAGCAATAAATGTTTTAACCACAAGTGCTCTTCGGCATGTCGAATTCGCAAAATATTGTAATGCAAAAGTTTAGTATTATTATTGCAGAATATGGGATAATGTGCATGCAACATACTTTTTAACAGTACCTTGTTTTGAATCGTCCTGTTAAAACAATAGGTCTGTATATTTTGTATATTTCCTACATTCGTTCCAATATATTTCTTTAATTAGTTATTGTTTCATCTCTAATATTTATTCTGTTAACTGGTGCGACAATTTTATACAGGTGGCATGTTATTTTGTTATGCCCCCGAAGGGAGGCATATTATTTTTCAACTGTCCGTCTGTTCGTTCGTTCGTTAGTTCGTTCGTCACAACGTTAACTTTTTGCATGACGGCACTTTACACGCGAACCACTGCACCCAGGACCTTCAAACTTCACATGCTGATAGTACTTATTGAGTATACCACCCCTACTGACTTTGGGGTCACCAGATCAAAGGTCAAGGTCACAGGGGCCAATGTTAACTTTTTTCATGAAGGCACTTTACTAGTGAACCACTGCACCCAGGACCTTCAAACTTCGTATGCTGATAGTACTTATTGAGTACACCACCCCTACTGACTTTGGGGTCACCAGGTCAAAGGTCAAGGTCACAGGGGCCAACATTAATTTTTTGCATGAAGGCACTTTACTCGCGAACCACTTCACCCAGGACCTTCAAACTTCACATGCTGATAGTACTTATTGAGTACACCACCCCTACTGACTTTGGGGTCACCAGGTCAAAGGTCAAGGTCACAGGGGCCAAAGTTAACTTTTTGCATGAAGGCACTTTACTCGTGAACCACTGCACCCAGGACCTTCGAACTTCACATGCTGATAGTACTTATTGAGTACACCACTCACACTGACTTTGGGGTCACCAGGTCAAAGGTCAAGGTCACAGGGGCCAACGTTAACTTTTTGCA
Source organism: Mercenaria mercenaria (assembly GCF_021730395.1). Lineage (NCBI taxonomy): Eukaryota > Metazoa > Mollusca > Bivalvia > Venerida > Veneridae > Mercenaria > Mercenaria mercenaria. The sequence goes on from NC_069373.1 coordinate 63,580,818, forward strand.
TGAAGGCACTTTACTCGCAAACCACTTCACCCAGGACCTTCAAACTTTACGTGCTGATAGTACTTTATGAGACCACCACCCCTACTGACTTTGGGGTCACCAGTTCAAAGGTCAAGGTCACAGGGGCCAACGTTAACTTTTTGCATGAAGGCACTTTACTCGTGAACCACTTCACCCAGGACCTTCAAACTTCACATGCTGATAGTATTTATTGAGTACACCACCCCTACTGACTTTGGGGTCAACAGGTCAAAGGTCAAGGTCACCAGGTCAAAGGTCAAGGTGCTGCGGGGGCATATGTCACCATTAGTGACAGCTCTTGTTTAAATTCCTTTCGAAGTTTACTCAGATTGTAAATGATTCGTAATACATAGAAGACGCTCCCTTGTCCACAATTCGCGCATTGCATTATGATATACCTGCTGTATGTTCTATTTATAGAACACAGGAGTGTGCTATTGGAGTTCTAAGGCATGGGTTAAGGTTAAGTCAATTTAGATCATGTAGCGACTTATCAGCTTTTGATAAAATAGTAAGTTTTACAGGTTACAAAAAATGTATTTCATTCATGAGTGGGGCAGGCATCTCCCCAGAACATACACCAAATTTCCATATTTAACCAGAGGTATGGCTTCCTGATATAGTTACAGTTCTGTTTGGGCCATCATTGTTTCAGCCCTCTAGATTTTGTTCAAGGCAACAGATAATATGGCATAAAGTGCAATGGCTTCATTGATATCAATATCACATTTTTAGCTTGACTATTCGGAGAATGTGGAGAGCTATACTACTCACCCCAGCTCTTGTTGCAACTTGTTTTTACACTGTATTATTGCAAGACTGCCTTCATCCTGTGAAAAGCGCCTTTGAGCATGTTTTAAATCACGAAAAGAGGGCTATATAGATCAGGTATTATATATAAATATATATATCCTAATTGCAAATTTACAACACTATGATGTGAAACTGCAATGATGATACTTTTTTGTGAGCCAACAAGGTGAAGTGGGGAAACTGTAATGGCCCTAACAGAACACCATAGTAAAAGTTTGTGTGATGTTAGTATTATTACTGTCACATTAAATGGTGTCACTAAAAGTCCAAATGAGAATTCTGAGAAGTAATGTTAAAATGTTAAAAAGGCCCTCATTGCTTAGTGGTTAGGTTAGGTTAGGTCTGTCATGTACAGTCACTTTCTCTTCACTTAGGAATCTTTAATTTCTTATAAGAAAGGCGAGTCACCATTTCTACATGCCTAAAATAACAGTCTGTAAGGTGAACTGAGATTTTTTATTACTGTTTCATCTGTTAAAGTTTGTTTGAAAAATTATTTTTCATTTCTTGTTGCAGAAAAAAAAAAATTATTAAAGTTTTATTTTACATTCCTCATATTATTTATTGAAACAAACCCTTGGTAAATGCTATATGGGTATAAAAAACTGTCCAGGCCTAAAAAAAAAAATTCTTTGTTTCTGGTAACATGCTGAAAAAAATTAGGGTAGGTAGGTCAGAAAAAATTTTTTTTTGAATTTTTTTTATTAAGTGGGTTTTTTCGGAAATTATTTTTGTGTCAAAAAATGAATACAAATAAGAGGGTTATAACTTTAGAGCATCAGTAAGTTGATTTATAACATCACTGACCATGTTTAAAGCAGAAGAAGTGCAGTTTTGCAACTTTTTGTCAAAAAGTTGTAAACAGTTTTCTCCAAGGCAATAAAAACATTTAGGTCGGGCCAAAAATTTAGGGTAGGTCGGGATACCGGAAATGAACAATTTTTTTTTTATGCCCTATGGCTAATTGCCTGTAGAAATTGTTGTTTATTTCTTATGTGTCTAATACTGTAAAAGCACATATTTTCGCTTGGTCAAAATTTCGCGAATTTGAAATTTTGAGTACGTTCGCGAGGTTTAATATTCGCGAACTTGTGAAAATGGTATCCTACTTGAATTTGAATTATACTAATGGTGAACATTTTTTGCGAGGATTAATTTTCGCGAGATGTAGTGTCTCGTGAATATAGCGAAAATTAAACCCTCGCGAAAATTTCTGCTTTTACAGTATAAGTTTGGAGTTATTATTTAGTAAATGCTTGAAGAGCTGAAATGGAATACTTTTTTACCATTGAATGGTACCATGCTATAATATTGTATATCATAATATGCTCTTGAAAAAAAGAATGTTACTACTCCTTTTCTGTACCTTTTTAAATAGTAAAATATTCCTAGTAATCTATAAAGGATTACCTGCTTCCAGATACAATAACTTTAATCCACAAGCATACTGTGGTTGCACTACACAGGACATCCCTTATCAGTTCTCCTAGATATGGCTAATGCATTGCCAATGGATATTGCATTTTGGTGTTAGGAATCATGCCAGTATCTGTTTCATAGTAGTAGGATGCAAATTATTGGGTACTATCTTTTTTAGCATGACAAAAATTTATTTTCCCAATTTGCCCTGTCAGTACTGAATGATGTCGAACTTCTCTTTTGTAATTGATCACTCAGTAAATTAATGTAGTGTTGTTGAGCATGTTAAATTGATTTTCTGCTTTTTCAAGATTTTGTTTTAGTTAATAACTGTAAAATCTTCATTGTGTTTGCATAAACTTGGCTATCGGAAGTGCATTAGCAACTTATCCGGAAATAGATTACAATTGGGCTGTCAGAAATAGTTTTAGGTTTAATTTCTTAGAAAATCAAATACCATGACAATGTCCAAATTTCCTTCACCTTTAGCCTGATGGGGTTACTGGTTCTACTTTTGTGACCAGTGCAGACTAAGACCAGCCTGCACATCCATCCATACAGGTTAATTATGGTCTGCACTGTTTACTATTCAGTCAGTAAATTTTCAATGAACACCCCATTGAATAATAAATAGTATTGCCCAAATTGAATGATGGACTAGTCCATTTTAGAAATTTAGCAGGCTAAGGGTTAAATTCTAAAATTATTCAGGCAGCCTCTGCAGTGTTGTTAGTATTATCATTATCTGAGTTTTAGCACTGGCTGGGGCCTTACTTAGTTACTGCCAAAACAGTTACATACTACAAGAGGCATTATTTTCAGTACTTAGTAGAAAAAATTTAGTTCTTAATGATTTGAACGTACTATAAATAAGTCTTTTTTCTATGAAAAAATTAACGGTTCTGTTATGAGTATAGTCCTTGAATATTATTCATTTTTTTTTACTCTTTTCCAAACATAATTCACCTTTTACAAAGCATTTTTATACAGAAAGACGTAGATATGGCAATAAGTTGTTCTATTTTTAAATTTTATAAAGAAAGTCTGCAATTTATAGCATAAATCTGGAGAATATTGGCAAATTTTAGGCCATTTCCTAGATATAATTTTGTCATTTTAAGCTATTTGAATCCATTTTTTAATGTAAAAAGACATTTTAAAATAAGTGATATAATGTGTTTCTATAAAGAGAGTCTGCAATTTACTGGGTGAAGTCAAAGTTTTTCAAGGGCAGGGAGCACTTAGAGTTGCCCTTTTCCATCTTTCTGCCCGTCCCTCCAGATATGTGTTTTTCATATTGCAAAATGTATTTGATCCACTTCATCAAACCTGGCAATTTTTTACCCTTCCATGTTACTGTAATCCCTGGCAGTGTTAATTGTTTGCATTGTGTTAATGTTTTCAGATTGACATTAATTTTATATATTATATATATTATAACAGATTTATAAAGTGCCTTTTTCATGGTAAACAAGTTCATTAGGCACTTTACATGCAGCACAAAGGCAGCCACTCGGGACAACAAATTCAACTTTTATGGTACAGACACAGAGTGATCTGGCCAGAGGGAGAGAGTGACAAAAAGCCCCCAGAACACTCTTAGATTAGCCTGGCTCTTTGTGAATAGACATTCTGGTTCTTTAACATGCCAGGTGTATAGTACTGATACATGCAAAGCTGTCTTTCCTGGAAAGAACCAGTACTGGCCTCTTAGTTACCGTAGTTGGGAGACACTCAAGAGCATCTCAGAAAATTTCAGGGCTTGGATCATGATTCGAACTCTGGACCTCTGGATTGACAGTCAAGAGTGTTACCACTAGACCACTAGGCCACCTATATTTGAGCCGTGCCATGGGAAAACCAACATAGTGGTTGTGCGACCAGCATGGATCCAGACCAGCCTGCACATCCGCGCAGTCTGGTCAGGATCCATGCTGTTCACTAACAGTTTCTCCAATTCCAATAGGCTTTAAAAGCGAACAGCTTGGAGCCTGACCAGACTGCGCGGATGCGCAGGCTGGTCTGGATCCATGCTTGTCGCACACCCACTATGTTGGTTTTCCCATGGCACGGCTCATTTTAATTTCTTAAAACATTTTCATGTGATAAGACTGATGGAATACCTGGTTGCATGGAATTTCCATTCTATTAGTGTAGGTGGATGGTCCGGCTTCCATCGTCCTGTTTGAATTTTCACATCTCCTCCTCTGAAATTACAAGTCAGAATTACACCAAACTTGGTAAGTAGCATCCTTGCATGGACTTCTATCAAGTTTTGTTCAAATAGTTCACTTTGGTCCTTTTCAGGGGAAGACAGAGCTTAATGTAGAAAAAACTTTTGAACTGTCTGATGGATCCTCATCAAACTTGGTCTATAGCCTCATTGTAAGGTCCTCTTTAAAATTCAGTCAAATGGAGGCAGTTGGCTCCTTTTAGGGGCCGCTAGAGCTAAAAATTGAAATACCCTTAAATGACTTCTTCTCATGTTCCCCTTGATGGATTTTCATCAAACTTGGTTTTTAGCATCATTATATTAAGGTCCTTTCTGAATTTTATTGAAATTGAGGAAACCATTTTAGGCACCTTTTGAGGGCAGCTATACAAACATGAAAATACATTTAATTAAATTTGAACCACGTGATGGATCTTTGTCATACTTGGTCTGTAGCATTATTTGAAGGTCCTCTCCCAAATTTGTTTAGACCGAGGCACTTGGCCCCTATTAGGGTCCTCTAGAGCTAAAAATAGAAATACCTTAAACAACTTCTCTTGAATCACAGACACTTGGGGTTCGGACCTCCACACACGCAATTCTCCTCCGCCCCTGGTTAAGTCTAGCCAATATATTTTAGCATTTTACCATGTATTGAGCATAGGTGACGATCATAAAACGCATTTTGTAACATTTCAGCGTGTTTTTAAAAAATCCATTTTTACCATCAATGCTCTCAATATTACAAGATATGAAACATCTCACGAACACTAGGGAAACAATAGCCAGTTAAACGTTTAAATGAACTCCTACCAATGAATCACTGGTATCAATCGTCAGATTTGTTACCATTCTGTCAAATGACACCGGTCCCGACAACTGTCATTTGTATTCCGACGAGAAATCAATAAATAATATAAATCAATCTTTCTAAATTCTATGGAACACTTCCTTGCGAATAGATCCCTGCTTTGAACTGCCCATACCGTTGCCGGGTACCAAAATTGATACCGTTTCAACTGCATTATACCGGATTATTGCTTCAGCACGTGTTACACGAGGTTTGTTTACATAAAGAAGTGATGATCTGGTTTAACATAGCCGTAAGAGTAACAATTTTGGTTCCCGGTTTATGACATGCGCTACACAAAGCGAGGGTCCAGCGCAAGCAAGTGTTCCCATTCTTCGTGCGATGTTGCATATCTTGTAGTACTGAGAGCATTGATGGTAAAAATACATTTTTTAAAAACACGCTGAAATGTTACAAAATGCGTTTTATGATCGTCACATATGTTTAATACATGGTGAAATGCTAAAATATATTGGCTAAACTTAACCAGGGGCAGAAGAGAATGGGGTGTGTGGAGGTCCGAGCCCCAAGTGTCTGTGTCTTGAATCACTTGACGGATCTTTATCGAACATGGTCTGTAGCGTCATTATAAGGTCTTCTCCCAGTTTTTAGCTCACCTGTCACAAAGTGACAAGGTGAGCTTTTGTGATCGCGTGGCGTCCGTCGTCCGTCCGTCCATGCGTGCGTGCGTGCGTTCGTGCGTAAACTTTTGCTTGTGACCACTCTAGAGGTCACATTTTTCATGGGATCTTTATGAAAGTTGGTCAGAATGTTCATCTTGATGATATCTAGGTCAAGTTCGAAACTGGGTCATGTGCGGTCAAAAACTAGGTCAGTAGGTCTAAAAATAGAAAAACCTTGTGACCTCTCTAGAGGCCATATTTTTCATGAGATCTTCATGAAAATTGGTCAGAATGTTCACCTTGATGATATCTAGGTCAAGTTCGAAACTGGGTCACGTGGGGTCAAAAACTAGGTCAGTAGGTCTAAAAATAGAAAAACCTTGTGACCTCTCTAGAGGCCATATTTCTCAATGGATCTTCATGAAAATTGGTCAGAATGTTCACCTTGATGATATCTAGGTCAAGTTCGAAACTGGGTCACGTGGGGTCAAAAACTAGGTCAGTAGGTCTAAAAATAGAAAAACCTTGTGACCTCTCTAGAGGCCATATTTCTCAATGGATCTTCATGAAAATTGGTCAGAATGTTCACCTTGATGATATCTAGGTCAAGTTTGAAACTGGGTCATGTGGGGTCAAAAACTAGGTCAGTAGGTCTAAAAATAGAAAAACCTTGTGACCTCTCTAGAGGCCATATTTCTCAATGGATCTTCATGAAAATTGGTCAGAATGTTCACCTTGATTATATCTAGGTCAAGTTCGAAACTGGGTCACATGCAGTCAAAAACTAGGTCAGTAGGTCTAAAAATAGAAAAACCTTGTGACCTCTCTAGAGGCCATATTTCTCAATGGATCTTCATGAAAATTGGTGAGAATGTTCACCTTGATAATATCTAGGTTAGGTTTGAAACTGGGTTATGTGCGGTCAAAAACTAGGCCAGTAGGTTGAAAAATAGAAAAACCTTGTGACGTCTCTAGAGGCCATGTTTCTCAATGGATCTTCATGAAAATTTATCAGAATGTTCCTCTTGATGATATCTAGGCCAAGTTCGAAACTGGGTCACGTGCGGTCAAAAACTAGGTCAGTAGGTCTAAAAATAGAAAAACCTTGTGACCTCTCTAGAGGCCATATTTCTCAATGGATCTGCATGAAAATTAGTCAGAATGTTCACCTTGATCATATCTAGGTCAGATTCAGAAGTGGGTCAGGTGCCTTCAAAAACTAGGTCATTAGGTCAAATAATAGAAAAACCTTGTGACCTCTCTAGAGGTCATATTTTTCAATGGATCTTCATGAAAATTGGTCAGAATTTTTTATCTTGATGATATCTAGGTCACATGTGCTCAAAAACTAGGTCACTGTGTCAAATAATAGAAATAACGACGTCGTACTCAGTTCAACACTGGGTCATGTGGGGATAGGTGAGCGATTCAGGACCATCTTGGTCCTCTTGTCTAATTATGTTTAAATGAGGGCACTTACTAGGGACCACCAGAGCTAAAAATAAAAAGAAAATCATATATACCTTAAATTTAAACAGCTCCAACTGATGAACAGCTGAATGGATCTTTAACAAACTTGTTCTCTAGCATCATTGTAAGGTCTCGTCCCAGTTTTTGTCAGGTGAGGATGTTTGGCCTCAAGAGCTACAGATAGTAATACCTTAAAATGACTTATTCTGATGGCTGGACAAGGTCTAAGCATTAATGAAAAGTCCTCTCCCATTTGGCCCATTTTTGGGGCTTCGGGAGCTGAAAATAGAAAAAACCTTCCAATGACTTCTTCTAATGAACTTTTTGATGATCTTCATCAAACTTGGTATTTAGCATCACTGTAATTGTTTCGCCTGGTCCTTTTTAGGGGACATCACGGGTAAAAATATTTAAAAATTATGATCAAATTTTGCTCAGGTGAGTTTCTCTGATTGCTGGATGTCTGGCGTCCGTCGTCTGTCTGTCTGTCGTCTGTCAACATTTAACCTGTGTATGTGATAGAGGCTGTATTTTTCAACTGATCTTCATGAAATTTGGTCAGAATGATTGCCTTGATGAAATCTAGGCTGAGTTTGAAAATGGGTTATCTGGGGTCAAAAACTAGGTCACTAGGTCAAATAAAAGAAAAACCTTGTGTATGTGATAGAGGCTGTATTTTTCAACTGATCTTCATGAAATTTGGTCAGAATGATTGCCTTGATGAAATCTAGGCTGAGTTTGAAAATGGGTTATCTGGGATCAAAAACTAGGTCACTAGGTCAAATCAAAGAAAAACCTTGTGTATGCGATAGAGGCTGTATTTTTCAATTAATCTTCATGAAATTTGGTCAGAATGATAACCTTGATAAAATCTAGGCCGAGTTCGAAAATGGGATATCTGGGGTCAAAAACTAGGTCACTAGGTCAAAGAAAAACCTTGTGTATACAATAGAGGCTGTTTTTTTAAATAATCTTCATGAATGTTGGTCAGAATGATTACCTTGATGAAATCTAGGCCAAGTTCGAAAATGGGTCATCTGGGGTCAAAAACTAGGTCACTAGGTCAAATCAAAGGAAAACCTTGTGTATGCAATAGAGGCTGTATTTTTCAATTAATCTTCCTGAAGTTAAGTCAGAATGATAACCTAAATGAAATTTAGACCGAGTTTGAAAATGGGTCATCTGGGTTAAAAAAGTAGGTCACTAGATCAAATCAAAGAAAAACCTTGTGTTTGCGATAGAGGATGTATTTTTCAGTTGATCTTCATGAAACTTGGTCAAAATGATTGCATTGACGAAATCTAGGCCAGTTGCAAAAATGGGTCATCTGGGTTCAAAAAGTAGGTCACTAGTTCAAATCAAAGGAAAACCTTGTGTATGTGATAGAGGCTGTATTTTTCAATTGATCTTCCTGAAATTAAGTCAGCATGATTGCCTTGATGAAATCTAGATAGAATTTGAATATGGGTCATCTGGGTTCAAAAAGTAGGTCACTAGGTAAAATCAAAGAAAAACCTTGTGTATGCAATAGAGGCTGTACTTTTCACCTGATCTACATGATTTCTTTTTCAGAATGATAGCCTTGATTAAATCTAGATCAAGTTCGAATATAGGTCATCTGGGTTTAAAAACTACCGTAGGTCACTAGGTCAAATCTAGGAAAATCCTCCTGTATGCAATAGGGGCTGCATTTTACACTGGATTTTCATAAAATTTGGTCAGAATGGTTGCCTTGATGAAATCTAGATCAAATGCGAATATGGGTAGTCTGGGTTCAAAAACTAGGTCACTAGGTCAAATAAAAGAAAAACCTTGTGTATGCGATCGAGGCTGTATTTTTCAATTGATCTTCATGAAATTTGGTCAGAATGATAGCCTTGATGAAATCTAGGTCAAGCTTGAATATGGGTCATCTGGGGTCAAAAGCTAGGTCACTAGGTCAAATAAAAAAACAAAACTTTTTGCTCATATTTTAATGATAGTTGGTCAGAATATTTTTTTCCATGAAATAACTAGTTCAAACATGTTTACACTGTTATGGTGTGTTTCTCAGGTGAGCGACCTAGGGCCAAGATGGCCCTCTTGTTTCTTATGTTTATGCATTTTTTTGGCTGACACAGAAATATACAGAAAAAAACAACTTTTAAATTACCATGTAATTTTATTATGTCTCCCCCCCCAGTTTGGGGGAGACATATTGTTTTTGCCCTGTCTGTTCGTCAGTCCGTCCTTCCGTACATCACACTTCATTTCCGATCAATAACTGGAGAACCATTTGACCTAGAATCTTCAAACTTCATAGAGTAGTAGGGCTTATGGAGAAGACGACACCTATTGCTTTTGGGGTCACTCCATCAAAGGTCAAGATCACAGGGGCCTGAACATGGAAAACAATTTCCAATCAATAACTTGAGAACCACTTGACCCAGAATGTTGAAACTTCATAGGATGATTGGTCATGCAGAGTAGATGAACCCTATTGATTTTGGGATCACTCTGTTAAAGGTCAAGGTCACAGGGGCCTGAACATTGAAAACCATTTCCGGTCATTAATTTGAGAACCACTTGACCGAGAATGTTGAAACATCATAGGCTGATTGGTCTTGCAGAGTAGATGAGCCCTATTGATTTTGGGGTCACTCTGTTAAAGGTCAAGGTCACAGGGGCCTGAACATTGAAAACCATTTCCAATCAATAATTTGAGAACCACTTGACCCAGAATGCTGAAACTTCATAGGATGATTGGACATGCAGAGAGGTTGACCCCTATTGATTTTGGGGTCACCCTATTAAAGGTCAAGGACACATAGAATACCATTTCTGTTCAGTTTGAGAACCACCTGACTCGGGATGTTGAAACTCCATAGAATGATTGGTCATGCAGAGGAGATGACCCCTATTGATTTTGGGGTCACTCCATTAAAGGTCAAGATCACAGGGGCCTGAACATGGAAAACAATTTCCAGTCAGTAACTTGAGAACCACTTGACCGAGAATGTTGAAACTTCATAGGATGATTGGACATGCAGAGTAGATAGCCCCTATTGATTTTGGGGTCACTCTATTAAAGGTCTAGGTTGCAGTGGATAGAAAATTGAAATCCATTTCCAGTTTATAACTTGAGGACCATTTGACCTAGAACCTTCAAACTTCATAGAGAGATAGGAATTACAGAGTAGGTGACCTGTATTGTTTGTGGGGGTTCACTCCGCCAAAGGTCAAAGTTACAGGGAGCTGAACATAGAAAACACTTTCCAGTCAATAACTGGAGAACCACTTGACCCAGAATCTTGAAACTTAATAGGATGATTGGACATGCAGAGTAGATGACCCTTAATGATTTTGGGGTGACTTGATCAAAGGTCAAGGTCACAGGGGCCCGACCATGGAAAACTATATCCAGTTCATAACTTGAGAACCACTAGGCCCAAAATGTTGAAACATAATGGGATGATTGGACATGCCAAGTAGGTGATCCCTGTTGCAGCCAACCATCAGTGTCTCTTTGACTTTCACTCTTGTCCCCTATTGACTTCTTGCATATACAACTAAGTACTGGGGGAGACATGTGCTTTTTTACAAAAGCATCTTTTAGTTTTAATGAACTGTTCACCAAACCAGGTAAAAAGCAAGGTCAGATGGTCATGGTCCTCTTCAGGTGAGTGCCTAAGGCCCATGTAGGCCTCTTGTATTCTTAAAATGTTGCTTAATATGTGGTACTTGGCATTAAAAAAGCTTAATATATATTTGAGCTGCGCCATGAGAAAACCAACATAGTGCGTTTGCAACCAGCATGGATCCAGACCAGCCTGTGCATCCGTGCAGTCTTGTGTTGATCCATACTGTTTGCTAACAGTTTCTGTAATTGCAATAGGCTTTGAAAATGAACAGCATAGATCCTGACCAGACTGTGCAGGCTGGTGTGGATCCATGCTGGTCGCAAATGCACTATGCTGGTTTTCTCACAGCATGGTTCATTTCATAATTTCAAATGAATTAATTCCAAAAGGAATAGGTGAGCAGTACATGCCTCCTGCTATATAACTTGTGATAAATGTGCCCATACTGCAGAATATGTGCCCAATGTGCAGAATATAGCTTTTGTCTTTGTTGGTGTTTGGTAAAAGAAATACCATGTGGTCAAAGTCATACAGTCAGAATTTCATGTCAGCTCGATGGTCAGGTCACAAGAGCAGCTAAGGGAAATCAGGCCTTCTTTTGTGTGTGCCATAAAATATTTATTGCTGATTAACTTTTAATGTAACTTTCCGCATTGGCTTAGTGATTAAGGTGACTTGCCCCTCCACGATGTGGGTTCAAAAGATCAGTTTGGGTATAGAAGTCTTCATGTGAGGAAGCCATCCAGTTGGCTCAGCAAATCAGTGGTTCTTAACTCAGCTGCTCACCCATGCCTGAAATAATGCTCGGAGGGACACTTGGGGTCTTCCTTCACCTTAAAAAGTTGGAAAAATTACAGTACAACTTAAATTTTGTCAGTGTCACTTAAACCTTTAAGTGTGATCCTGACAACTATCACTTAGATATGTATAGGATGACATTGCGTGTTTTTGGGGGAAATATAAAGCTTATTCCGGACCTTTATTCCGCGTCAGCGTCACACCTTGGTTAAGTTTTTGCATGCAAGTACATACAGCCATCAATTAAAGGCATATAGCTTTGAAACTTATTTTTTCTTTTTCTAGGTCAATTACCAACCTCTCTGGGTCAAGTCCCATAACTCTGACATGTATTTTGAGCTAATTATGCCCCCTTTTGGACTTAGAAAATTTTGGTTAAAGTTTTACATGCAAGTTACTATCTCCAAAACTAATGCAGATATTGATTTGAAACTTCACATGTGTCTTCGGGGTTATAAAACTAGTTGATAGCACCAAGTCCCATAACTCTGACCTTCATTTTGGCCAAATTATGCCCCCTTTTGGACTTAGAAAATTCTGGTTAAAGTTTTGCGTGCAAGTACATACAGCTATTTCTAAAAGGCATATAGATTTGAAACTTATTTTTTCTTTTTCTAGATCAATTACCAACCTCACTAGGTCAAGTCCCATAACTCTGACATGTATTTTGAGCAAATTATGCCCCCTTTTAGACTTAGAAAATTTTGGTTAAAGTTTTACATGCAAGTTACTATCTCCAAAACTAATGCAGATATATATTTGAAACTTCACATGTGTCTTCGGGGTTATAAAACTAGTTGATAGCAGCAAGTCCCATAACTCTGACCTTCATTTTGGCCAAATTATGCCCCCTTTTGGACTTAGAAAATTCTGGTTAAAGTTTTGCGTGCAAGTACATACAGCTATTTCTAAAAGGCATATAGATTTTAAACTTAGTTTTTCTTTTTCTAGATCAATTACCAACCTCACTGGGTCAAGTCCCATAACTCTGACATGTATTTTGAGTAAATTATGCCCCCTTTTAGACTTAGAAAATTTTGGTTAAAGTTTTACATGCAAGTTACTATCTCCAAAACTAATGCAGATATTGATTTGAAACTTCACATGTGTCTTCGGGGTTATAAAACTAGTTGATAACAGCAAGTCCCATAACTCTGACCTTCATTTTGGCCAAATTATGCCCCCTTTTGGACTTAGCAAATTCTGGTTAAAGTTTTGCGTGCAAGTACATACAGCTATTACTAAAAGGCATATAGATTTGAGACATATTTTTTCTTTTTCTAGATCAATTACTTACCTCACTGGATCAAGTCCCATAACTCTTACATGTATTTTGAGCAAATTATTCCCCTTTTTGGACTTAGAAAATCCTGGTTAAAGTTTTGCGTGCAAGTACATACAGCAATTACTAAAAGGCATATAGATTTGAAACTTATTTTTTCTTTTTCTAGATCAATTACCAACCTCACTGGATCAAGTCCCATAACTCTTACATGTATTTTGAGCAAATTATTCCCCTTTTTGGACTTAGAAAATCCTGGTTAAAGTTTTGCGTGCAAGTACATACAGCAATTACTAAAAGGCATATAGATTTGAAACTTATTTTTTCTTTTTCTAGATCAATTACCAACCTCACTGGGTCAAGTCCCATAACTCTGGCATGTATTTTGGGCAAATTATGCCCCCTTTTGGACTTTGAAAATTCTGGTTAAGTTTTACATGCGAGTTTCTATCTCCAAAACTAATGCAGATATTGAACTGAAACTTCACATGTGCCTTCGGGTTATAAAACTAGTTGATAGCAGCAAGTCCCATAACTGATATGCATTTTGGTCAAATTATGCCCCCTTTTGAACTTAAAACTCTTCTGATATTTAATCTTTTTGGGTAATATTTTCCTGCTTCTGGGACAATATTTCGAATAGTCGAGCTTGGCTGTCTTACGGACAGCTCTTGTTTTAGTTACTATTGTAAAGAATTTATGGACATTTATACCTGTCATATAGTAAGCACACCCACTGGCGCCAGACCAGAAAGAAAATGCCTCTGTACATGTTATACCCTACCTTAGGTATCCTATAAGAACCATGGTCATGAAGGGGAAAATATACTAATCCGTTTCAATCGCGTATTTCATACCTAAAGCACGCAGTTCCGGTCACATTTCTTCAATACTTCTTATCTTACAAAAACAACACATAGTTTATAGCTTTTTCAACATTACACAAAAAACTTGCTTGACCTTCCCTGGTGAAGTTCTGTTCTAGATTACAAAACCATTCTGATTTGCTGTTGTGAAAATGTATGTCAATCGTCATTTTACTACATGTGTTGCTAATATGTGGAAATGCAGCATAAATGTGCAAAATGAATAAAATAAACAGAACAGATGTAGACCAATGTATGATTTCAAATTAAAAATCATATAAAAGATGAATTTCATTCATCATTTCGAGTTTTAGTGTAAAATTGTGATTTTTTTAAATTCTGTTTTTAGCTCAACTGTCACAAAGTGACAAGGTGAGCTTTTGTGATTGCGCGCTGTCCGTCGTCCGTCAGTGCGTCCGTGCGAGCGTGCGTCCGTAAACTTTTGCTTGTGACCACTCTAGAGGTCACATTTTTCATGGGATATTTATGAAAGGTGGTCAGAATGTTCATCTTGATGATATCTAGGTCAAGTTGGAAACTGGGTCATATGCCATCAAAAACTAGGTCAGTAGGTCTAAAAATAGAAAAACCTTGTGACCTCTCTAGAGGCCATATATTTCATGAGATCTTCATGAAAATTGGTCAGAATGTTCACCTTGATGATATCTAGGTCAAGTTTGAAAGTGGGTCACGTGCCATCAAAAACTAGGTCAGTAGGTCAAATAATAGAAAAACCTTGTGACCTCTCTAGAGGCTATATTTTTTATGGGATCTGTATGAAAGTTGGTCTGAATGTTCATCTTGATGATATCTAGGTCAAGTTCGAAACAGGGTCATGTGCGGTCAAAAACTAGGTCAGTAGGTCTAAAAATAGAAAAACCTTGTGACCTCTCTAGAGGCCATACTTGTGAATGGATCTCCAATAAAATTGGTCAGAATGTTCACCTTGATGATATCTAGGTCAAGTTTGAAACTGGGTCACGTGCCTTAAAAAACTAGGTCAGTAGGTCAAATAATAAAAAAACCTTGTGACCTCTCTAGAGGCCATACTTTTCATGGGATCTGTATGAAAGTTGGTCTGAATGTTCATCTTGATGATATCTAGGTCAAGTTTGAAACTGGGTCAACTGCGGTCAAGAACTAGGTCAGTAGGTCTAAAATTATTAAAATCTTTTGACTTCTCTAGAGGCAATATTTTTCAATGGATCTTCATGAAAATTGATCTGAATGTTCACCTTGATGATATCTAGGTCAGTTTCGAAACTGGGTCATGTGCGGTCAAAAATAGGCCAGTAGGTATAAAAATAGAAAAACCTTGTGACCTCTCTAGAGGCCATATTTTTCATGAGATCTTCATGAAAATTAGTGAGAATGTTCACCTTGATGATATCTAGGTAAAGTTCAAAACAGGGTCACGTACCTTCGAAAACTAGGTCAATAGGTCAAATAATAGAAAAACCTTGTGACCTCTCTAGAGACCATATTTTTCAATGGATCTTCATGAAAATTGGTCAGAATTTTTATCTTGATAATATCTAGGTCAAGTTCAAAACTGGGTCACATGAGCTCAAAAACTAAGTCACTATGTCAGATAATAGAAAAAACGACGTCATACTCAAAACTGGGTCATGTGGGAAGAGGTGAGCGATACAGGGCCTTCATGGCCCTCTTGTTTTTCAAAGGGTATTTTACTCCTACATATTTTTTCAAAAGGGTATTTTAGAATTCTAAATGGTTTTTCAGAATTCGAAATTATTTAAAAGGGTAGTAATAATAACTGTTTGTTTGTATAATTTTCTGATATTCATGTGCTCTGCTGAAGTGCCTTTGTCGACCAATGCTGTTTTCCTGAATATTTTTTGAGCCTTCATTCAGATAGTTTTAACATTTTGTTTACTGCATACATTACATCTTACACTACATCTTAATTTAAGTTACTGACCACTGCGATATATCAACAGCCAGTGATACTTTGACTGTCAATGTTTGTTTTTTTCAGAAACACCCACATGTATGGTGCTTCTGCTTCTTCAACAGTTACCCATAATATATCATAGATCACGTGCTTAGCGATAGGCATTGTCAAAGTCATCTCTTGTCACACGCTTTAATATACTTGAAGAAGAAAATAACATTATGTTACGATATCGTTTGCGTTTGCTTTTATGAGACGCCATTTTTGTTTGTTGTACTCGATTACAAAAAGAATGTGCTTGATTTATGATAAAATTGGATTACGCACTTTAATCGAGTAAAATACGTATCCCGTTTTTTCAATGCGTATCAGTACACGTAGGTTTGATTTTAAATGCGTTTTTTGTAAATTTCAAAACGTATTTACGCAAATACGCATCTTATCTGGAGCTCTGGGACCCCTGTGGGATTTGTGTTTATCCTGAGTTCAATGTCGTGCTAAAGCCCAGGTAATTTCAAATTGTTAGAGACTGCTGAAAATTGACTCCCCAGTCGCAAAAAGAAGAAGAAAAAAAAACAAGTCCACGCGCATACATTTTGACAGTGTGACTCCTGCACGTGACCCCTGACTATTGACTAATCCAAAGATGACTTACGTTTTCAAGTTTAGCATGTCTACTTTCATTTTCTTTACTTCCAGAAATAGCTGAAGGTCGAGAGAGGTCATTTTCTGTGTTGTCAAAAACAAACATATGCCTGGGGAGATTGCATAAAAATGTGCATATTTGAAAAAAATTAGATGTGTGTCCATATGAAGCTGGTGCCCCTACTCCTGTCACTGCATATTTTTGAATAAGTCAAGGTCCTTAAATCTGGTCTAGCTGCATAAACAACTTCACATGCTGAATAACAATCCAGTCAGGTTTTATGACTCTAGGTGAAATACTTCTTCAGATATGCAGGACTCAAATTCAGCAGATGGACAAACAGACATACAGACAAGGGCAAATGTATATGGTGTAAGGGTAGTATAATATCAAACAATGTTCAGCAGGAAAATTATAGGAAAAAATCCCACATTGAGGCACTTTGTGGAATGCAAGACCCAGACCAGGAACTCCAAATTATCTGGCTGGCATATGTGTCCGGTCTGTAATTCATCATTCATCAATGGATTTTGGTATTTCTCAGCCCAAATGTACTCCAGAAGAAGATGCTTCCTTCCTTGTGCACACGATAATAGCCAGTTGACCCAAATCAAGATCTTGGAGGGAAAATGTTAACAGAACTTTTTTTGTTTCTGGTCTCTAACCCTTGCAGTCCATTAAGATAGTCAGAAATGTTTCCTATAATGAGATGATATTTCACACACAAGACCCATGCCAGTAGGTCGAAGGTCAAGATCACACTTGGAGGTCAAAGGCTGATGTAGTCAAATATGTACTAAACAAGGCATTTTACTTAGTAAAATAGTACCGAAAATGATATTATGTGTTCCTTGCAAGACTGAATGCAGACGTTGCTCCAAGATAAAGATTATGCTGTGATCTTTCCATGGATTTCCATATAAATGATAGTGAGTGTGTGTTCGTGTTTAGCTTTTTTTTTTAGCTCACCTGAGCACGAAGTGCTCAAAGGTGAGCTTTAGTGATCGCCCTGTGTCCGTCGTCCGTCCGTCGTCAACAATTTTACTGTTAACACTCTAGAGGTCACATTTTTGGCCCAATCTTAATGAAACTTGGTCAGAATGTTACCCTCAATAAAATCTTGGACAAGTTCGATATTGGGTTATCTGGGGTCAAAAACTAGGTCACCAGGTCAAATCAAAGGAAAAGCTTGTTAACACTCTAGAGGTCACAATTTTGGCCCAATCTTAATGAAACTTGGTCAGAATGTTGCCCTCAATAAAATCTTGGACGAGTTCGATATTTGGTCATCTAGGCTCAAAAACTAGGTCACCAGGTCAAATCAAACGAAATGCTTGTTAACACTCTAGAGGTCACATTTTTGGCCCAATCTTAATGAAACTTGGTCAGAATGTTACCCTCAATAAAATCTTGGATGAGTTCGATTTTGGGTTATCTGGGGTCAAAAACTAGGTCACCAGGTCAAATAAAAGGAAAAGCTTGTTAACACTCTAGAGGTCACAATTTTGGCCCAATCTTAATGAAACTTGGTCAGAATGTTGCCCTCAATAAAATCTTGGACGAGTTCGATATTTGGTCATCTAGGCTCAAAAACTAGGTCACCAGGTCAAATCAAACGAAATGCTTGTTAACACTCTAGAGGTCACATTTTTGGCCCAATCTTAATGAAACTTGGTCAGAATGTTACCCTCAATAAAATCTTGGACAAGTTCGATATTGGGTCATCTGGGGTCAGAAACTAGGTCACCAGGTCAAATCAAAGGAAAAGCTTGTGAACACTCTAGAGGTCACAATTTTGGCCCAATCTTAATGAAACTTGGTCAGAATGTTACCCTTAATAAAATCTTGGACAAGTTCGATATTAGGTCATCTGAGGTCAAAAACTAGGTCACCAGGTCAAATCAAAGGAAAAGCTTGTTAACACTCTAGAGGTCGCATTTATGACTTTATCTTCATGAAACTTGGTCAGAATGTTAATATTGATGATCTTAAGGTCCAGTTTGAATCTAGGTCATGTAGGATCAAAAACTATGTCACCAGGTCAAATCAAAGGAAAAGCTAGTTTACACTGTAGAGGCCACATTTATGACCATATCTTCATGAAACTTGGTCGAAATGTTAATCTTGATGATCTTTAGGTCAAGTTCAAATCTGGGTTAGGTTGGGTCAAAAGCTAGGTCACCAGGTCAAATCAAAGGAAAAGCTAGTTAACACTCTAGAGGCCATATTTATGACTATATCTTCATGAAACTTAGTCAAAATGTTAAACTTTTTGATCTTTAGGACAAGTTTGAATCTGGGTCATGTCGGGTAAAAAACTAGGTCACCAGGTCAAATCAAAGGAAAAGCTAGTAAACACTTTAGAGGCCACATTTATGACCGTATCTTAATGAAACTTGGTCAGAATGTTAATCTTGATGATCTTTAGGTCAAGTTTAAATCTGGGCCAGGTGGGTTCAGAAACTAGGTTACTAGGTCATATCAAAGGAAAAGCTTGTTAACACTCTAGAGGCCACATTTATGACTGTGTCTTTATGAAACTTAGTCAGGATATTAAACTTGATGATCTTTAGGTCAAGTTCGAATCTGGGTCATGTGGGGTCAAAAACTAGGTCACAGGGTCAAATCAAAGGAATAGCTAGTTAACACTTTAGAAGCCGCATTTATGACCATATCTTAATGAAACTTGGTCAGAATATGAATCTTGATGATCTTTAGGTCAATAGGTCAGGTGAGCGATACAGGGCCTTCATGGCCCTCTTGTTCAACAATTTTTCAGTCATCTAAGTGACAGTGTCTACTTGTAGCAGTGAGTACAATGCCCAATTTTTAGACACGTGACATGATACTCCACCCAGTCACATTATACTGACACCGGGCTGACCAGTCCTAGCACTATCTTAATGCTGAGCACCGAGCAAGGAAGCTGCTAGTACCATTTCTTACGTCTTTGATATACCGCAGCCAGGGTTCGGACCAGCCACCTCCCGGACTTGAAGCGGATGCTCTACCATTAGGCTACCGAGGCGGTATATTCTCCATGATGATGCATTTCATATAAGATGCGGAACCAAACCTAACATTTTCATATGATAATTAAGATCATGTAACTCCTGTTATTTCCATCAGGTCAATAGGCTTTTAAAAAATGTATTAACCTGTTGAAAAATTAAAACACAAGGTTAATCAAATTTTATGATACATGAATGATTTTCACAGAAGAAAGGGATTTTCCAATAAAAAGTTAGTGAAGGTTTTTTTATTGGTATAATTAGCAGAGTTCTAAGAACAAAGAAGCCATATAGAAAATAAAATTACAGTCTTATGTGTTATCCTGGGATCTACAGATAATAAGTGCCTGATTTTATGGTGAAGATGGCTGAAGAGTTTCTTAATTAATGATAGGAAAGTTAAATTAGCTATTGATGTGGGAGACTTTAAACCTGGGTTCCTAAAACGAAGATTATTTATTGAAGTGGGTAATAATTTATGCATGACCAATAAAATGTCATCATACAGAATTATTGGTTGGAGCAAAAGAATTATTTTTTGTTTACTGGAAGTAGAGTCAACGAAAAAGAACAATTTTGATGTTATTTTGAGAGGTCATTTGGTCAAGTAAAAGAAAATCCTTAAACACTCTAGCAGCTACTTTTTCTGTCTCTTCCATATGAAACCTCATCATGCAGAAGTCTTGCACTTGGGTGAAAAATATCTGCTAATGCAAAAGAAAATCCTGTGCAGATTAGCTGCAAATTTAATTTAGGACTGATTCTGTGTTAGATTTAAAATATTGAGAACTGAACATTTTACAAGTAAATATATCATCAAGTTATTGTTTTAGTTTCCTTTATTGAAACAAAACATCGGTATAATGGTTAATTAATGAAAAATGTTTAATTGATCCATCAATAATGAATTCATTTTGTAAACCAAATGATGGGAGAAAGTTTATTTTTACTGACAGAATAGCAAACAGTGCAGACCATGATCCATTCAGACTGATGGTCTTGAAGCAGAATCACTTTCCGCAAGCAGTCTAAAGGTTAATCAGTAAACGTGTTTGTCACCTTAGTGATTTGTACATTATGCACCATGAAATGAAATATCCCATTATTTTTTTTCAAAATGGAGCTACTCCTGTGCCACTGCCTTTTGATTTCTTTAGCATTATTTCAGTGCTTTTCAGAAAGCTTTTCAGAAAGCATTTGTTTAATTTTAAGGAACCTTGTTTACACAGTAGGCAAGTCAAAAAGTAACATTGACCAGTGTTTCACCAACTTCAGTGATGATCATTCTAATATAATCTATTCTGGTTCTGTTTGTCAAATCATTAGGTTGACTTCCAAGCCAGCAGCAAGAGTTATTGGAGAAAAATTGTAGCTAGGTACAGTTAAAGGTGGATAATCAGATTTTGGCCATGTAACAGATTTGTTCGAAACTTTAGCATCTGATCATTTACACTCATTTATGTTCACTTAACACTTAATACAAATTAGATTTTCACTGGAGGTATTTTTAAAATTTCATTTTCCTATCCTGGTTGCCCAACCAAGATAGAGTTATTTTATCATAAGTATAAATTTGATAAACATACTTTGCTTAAGGAAATGTATAAATATTAGACATATTATAATATATTTGTAAAATATTTGCATTAAAAATTATGTATTTAGATGGAATTCATTAGAAATGCAACTTTAAAATTATTATTACCTCCCTTTGACTATCTTGGTTGCGCAACCAAGATAGATTGGAAATAAATGAATTCAGAAGCTACACACAGCTTTAAAACTTGCATTTTGGTTCAGATTGTTCAATAGTTGATATGTCTATCAAATGCAAATGTAAAACTAGACATTGTATCGAAATAAAAAGAAATACCCAGCTTTTTATATACTTCCATATTAAAGGGGAGTAATTACAAAATTTTATAAAAATAATAAAATATACATTTCAAACAGGAATCTAACTCTATGTAATCGGTCTTTTTGTTCCTTAAATAATTCTCTACCAGAATATACAAAAAAGTAAAAAATGTCATTAAATATTGTTTAAATGTGATTGACCACCTTTAACAAAATGAAATTAGAGTTGGATTGTCCTTCTTAGAGAAAAAAACATTATACTTTATCAAGCATGTAATTTGTCTCCGGAAAGATCTCATTAGTTACAAAAATCATACATCAAAATCAGTGTCAATAATTACCCGTTATTCTACTATTTGTTGACAAAATGCTTAAAAGCTGTGTTCCAATATCCCTCTTCTATTAAATAACTGGGGAAACAAAATGAGATCACGAGATAATTGTCAACTAAGCAACCAGACCTGATTAATATTGATCACAAAAATTAATAGATCTCAAAATTGATAGAAAATTGGAAAAGAAGTTTAAGTTTGTTATTTTTGTTGAATTTTAGTTCACACGATAGTCTGTCAGATGCTGGATGTCTTAGTACTTATAGTAGCTTTGTTTTGGTTTTTGTTGAAGAGTATATCTTGGGGTGGAATATGATCAAAGATCAAATTACGAGTTGCGCCATGAGAAAACCAACATAGTGTGTTCGCGACCAGCATGGATCCAGACCAGCCTGCGCATCCCCTTTCAACGCCTTTTGCAATTAGAGAAACCGTTAGCGAACAGCATAGATCCTGACCAGACTGCGCCTGCGCTAGGATGGATCCATGCTGGTCACAAAACCACTATATTGGTTTTCACATGGTGCGGCCCATATATTTGTTTGTGCTGATGTTAACCATTTATTTAGTGCTATTTAAGGTTGCATTTAAAATGCATCAGTACTCTGAGGACCCCCATATGGCCGGAGTATCTTAAACCCAGGTTCTAGCTGTCAGAGCTTACAAATGGGTATTTTGTGGCTTGGAAGACTTAACAGTAAATATTTTCAATATGTAGCTTTTGTGCGGTTGAACATTCTGTTATTTGGCTAGAAGAACATTAGATTAAACATTTGGCGATATATGACCTTTTTGTGTCGATTCGCTGTAAAACCCAACTCACTTGCTCACCCATATAGAACAAAAGGGTAACCACATAGGTACTCATTTGTAGAAAAGTCTAGATTAGTTGATCTGTCACATTTTCTCCTGTAATCATGCAATCATGCAACAGAATACTTTCAACACAAAGATGACTTGTGCATATTCTTGGAAGTTTCTTTTCAAATTATAAGCTTGACTTCTGGACATTTTTCCAGTTATAGATCTTCTGTTGTCGCCCTTTTGTTCCTTTTTTGCTCAGTGGAGCACAAAGTGCTCGGGTGAGCTATTGTGATTGCTCACCTCCAGGCGTCTGTTTGGTTTGCAGCTGTTCATCCACACTTTTCTTCAAACAACTTCTCTAAAACCATAGGGTGGAAGTTGATGAAACTTGGCCTGGATGTTCTTTGGGCCACTAGAGCTTAAAATAGAAAACCCCTAACTTCTTTTCATGAATTGCTGTATGGATCTTCACCAGACTTGGTCTAAAGGTCAGTGTCCACTGAATAGCAAGTTAGAGCAATTTACACCTCTTGTTTCAGTAGTAAACTGTAACCTCTACTTTACACTTTAATAAATATATTAATTTAAAAGGAAATTGAAGAGAGAAGATGCCTGGCAATCCATTTGAAAACTTCTCCTGCTTGAATTTCTGCCAAAAACTTTTTGTGTTTAAATTATTTCACTTTTTTTGCCAGGAAATAAGGTTTGTTTAGACCAATGTAAAAAATAGGGATTTGATTTCCCATGTTGGTGTCACTAAATTGCTTGTTTTCAAAAGGTTGCTTTGGGGATTAAACAAGCTCACAAATGGTTGTAGATTGTGTCTGTTGTTGAATAGAAGTGGTAGAATATGTTTTCTGCAATCGGTATGTCTAAATTGTTGTAAAATTTCATTTGGAATTTGATAAAAAATTTCAAAATCCCACACTTTGTATTCAATAATTCAAACTGTGTTGTGTTGGAAACTCTTGCTAAAATGGAAGCTTGAATCTTAATCCCCGTTTCACTCAAATTTAATGCCTCCTTGACATATACCTCATTATTTCCATTCAGTTTTTCAAAGTGTTTCAAAAGGGTTTTGTTAAAGAAAAACTGTTACACTCTACTTAGTTTTCATTCTTTAACTTTATTCACAGTCTCTGCCATAACATACTTCCTTTTCCAAACCAAAATACAAGCATGCAGATGCTCGCATAGAAATTAAGTTTGTGGATAAGTCTTGCTTCCCAAGCTTGCAGCGGGCATCCTGCAATCTTAATACTATTTAAGATTGCGACTAGCTTGCAATCCTGTAACTTTTTTAAAACTCTTTTAGTTCATTGATATGTATAAAAGGGAGGTAATATATTTAACCAATAATTAAAATTTTTTATGTCAAAATACGCTGTTTTGAAAACTTTTGTCCCTGATTTTTGAGTCTTTATCTACTAATCACTACAAATAATATTTTATTGAAAGTACAAAGGTTTTAACAACAATGCAGTTTGTCTAATTTAAGGAAGTACATAATTTTTTATACAATTTTTAGGCAGCTCACAAACCTTAAATAGGTTGAC
Organism: Mercenaria mercenaria; assembly: GCF_021730395.1. Lineage (NCBI taxonomy): Eukaryota > Metazoa > Mollusca > Bivalvia > Venerida > Veneridae > Mercenaria > Mercenaria mercenaria. The sequence goes on from NC_069373.1 coordinate 63,604,913, forward strand.
GAAGATAGTCCTGCTAGCTTGCACGATTATAACAAGGTTGCAATCATAACAAGGTTGCGAGAGATACACTCATATATATAAATGTGCATAACTTGCAAGATCGCGCAAGCTTGCAATCTTGTTATGATTGTGCGAACTTGCAAGGTCGCAATTAAGATCGCTAGGGTTCCAATCGCAAGCGTGTGTAACCTTACAAGCTTGCAAGATTTTAAATAGGTTGCAGGAAGCACGCGAAACCGCTAGCTTTAGTTTGCACAAGCTTAAATTATGGTTGCGATGGTTCCAATCACAATCTTGCTGCATGCACACTTGTGAAGATTGCAACTGCAATATCTTATTGCAGCCTTAATATTTAAGCTTGCCATTCAAAATGAGAAAACAAGCTCCATAATGAAAAATGTGCTGGGATTATTTTCACTGTTTGTTCAGGTTCCCTGGATCCATCTGTCACAGTTGTGAGAGTTACAAAGTATGTAAAGAAACTATTGACAAAAAAATCTTTTTATAGAAAAACTTCTTTTGGATTATTTTAGCTGCCAGTTTAAGGTCATTATACCATGCATAATTGGTAGATTTGATTAAATCATTGAGATTTTAATACTTTAAAAAAATAAAATATATAATGAAAAACAAAAGAATTGGTTTGTTTGAGTATATGACAGGTAAACTGCCTCACATTGGTATATGTAAAAAAATATTTGTCTCAGAAATAAACAACAACCCGCCTGCTTAGCTCAATAGGGGGAGCACAGATCTACAGATCACAGGGTTGTGAGTTCGGTCACTGGCGAGGGGCGTATGTTCTCCATGACAATTTGATAGATGGCATTGTGGCTGAAATCATTCGTCCTCCACCTCTGATTCATGTTGGGAAATTGGCAGTTAGTTGTACTGGTACAGAATCCAGGAACACTGGTGAGGTTAAACTGCCGGCTGCTACATAGCTGAAATACTGTTAAAAAATGGCTTTAAACCCAAAACGAACAAACAAAAATAAATGAAAGCAGCATTTCCCACATTTACAATAAGCCTTGTATCACAAACATTGCAAAAACTTTAATTTCCTCATGTTCAGGCACAAGAGGAAGGATGGTTTCAAGCTAATTGATTTGTGTAATTGGTGGGAAAGCCCTTTAAAACAATCCACTATCCTTTTAAAAAAAAAAATAAAAAATATTTTCAGAAGCTCAACTCTCAACTAAAAATGACACAGAATGTTAAATATATCCTACATGTTTTGTTTTTTTTGCTCTTAAAATCTGTTGGAGTATGTTTCATACTAATGCATGTATTTTTAGCCCACCAGAGCAGTTTGTCTGTGGTGATCATCTGGCATACAGCTGTTGTTCACTCATGCAAACTTCTAAGAAAACGATTTAGTAAAAGTTAATGAAACTTGGATGTTCCTATAATGGTTCTATTTCAAATTCGTTACCTGCAAAATGTGAATAGGAACAGTTCTTAACATTAACAAAAACACATGTAAAGCCCATAACCCTAATAACTGGGACCAAGGTTAAGGTCACACTTACAGGCCAATGAACAAATAGCTTAATTTCTTGTCAGTTCCATATATTATCTAAACTGTAATAGAATAAATTTCATCTTTGTTATTAGCCCACCATCATCAGATGGTGGGCTATTCAAATCACTCTGCGTCCGTTGTCCGTGGTCCTTCCGTCCGTCCGTCCATCAGTCAGTCCGTCCTTCCGTCCGTTAACAATTTCTCGTTATCACATCTCCTCAGAAACTACCAGGGGGATTTTGACCAAACTTTGTCAGAATGATGTATTGGCACCCTAGTTGTGTCTCTCTGAAAATCAGACTGGTTCAACAATTTTTGAGTGAGTTATGGCCCTTTGTTTATTTCTATAATTTACATAGATTTATATAGGAAAAAACTTTGAAAATCTTCTTGTCCAAAACCACAGAGCCTAGGGCTTTGATATTTGGTATGAAGCATCATCTAGTAGTCCTCTACCAAGGTGATTCAAATTATTTCCCTGGGGTCTAATATGGCCCCGCCCGGGGGGTCACATGGTTTATATAGACTTATATAGGAAAAAAACTTTGAAAAACCTCTTGTTCAAAACCACAGGGCCTAGGGCTTTGATATTTTGTATGTGACATCATCTAGTGGTCTTCTACTAAGGTTGTTCAAATTATCCCCCTACGGTCAAATATGGCCCCGCCCCGGGGGTCACATGGTTAACATAGACTTATATAGGGAAAAACTTTGAAAATCTTCTTGTCCAAACCACAAAGCCTAGGGCTTTGGCATTTGTAATGTAGCATCATCTAGTGGTTCTCTACCAAGTTTATTCAAATTATCCCCGTAGGGTCAAATACGGCCGCGCCCTAGGGGTCACATGGTTCATATAGACTTATATAGGGAAAAACTTTGAAAATCTTCTTGTCAATAACCTACAACATTCAGATTTGGGCCACATGTATGGTTTTGAGTGGCAAGATGAACCTTGACATGAGTTGACCTTGAGTTTGACCTAGTGACCTACTTTCACATTTCTGTAGCTACAGCCTTCAAATTTGGACCACATGCATAGTTTTGTGCACTGAAAAAAACTTTGACCTTGACATTGACCTAGTGACCTACTTTCACATTTTTGAAGGTACAGGCTTCAAATTTGGACCATATGCATAGTTTCGTGTTCTGAAATGAAATTTGACCTTGATTTTGACCTAGTGACCTACTTTCACATTTCTCAAGCTACAGCCTTCAAATTTGGACCACATGCATAGTTTTGTGTACTGAAACAAACTTTGACCTTTACATTGACCTAGTGACCTACTTTCACATTTTTGAAGGTACAGGCTTCAAATTTGGACCACATGCATAGTTCTGTGTTCCGAAATGAAATTTGACCTTGATTTGATCTAGTGACCTACTTTCACACTTCTTAAGCTACAGGCTTCAAATTTGGACCACATACATAGTTTTGTGTACTGAAATGAACTTTGTCCTTAAGATTGACCTAGTGACCTACTTTCACATTTCTGTAGCTACAGGCTTCAAATTTAGACCACATGCATAGGATTGTGTACCGAAACAAATTTTGACCTTGACATTGACCTAGTGACCTACTTTTACATTTTTGAAGGTACAGGCTTCAAATTTGGACCACATGCATAGATTTGTGTTCTGAAATGAAGTTTGACCTTGATTTTGACCTAGTGACCTATTGTACATTTCTCAAGCTACAGGCTTCAAATTTGGACCACTTGCATAGTTTTGTGTACCGAAATAAACTTTGACCTTAAGATTGAGCTAGTGACCTTCTTTCAAATTTCTCAAACTACAGCCTTCAAACTTGATGCACATGCATATTTTTGTGTACAAAGAACTTAGTCCTTGAAATTGATCTAGTGACGTACTTTCACATTTCTCAAGCTACAGCTTTCAAATTTGGACCACATGCATGGACCATATGCACAGTGTTGTGTACAGAAATGAAATTTGACCTTGAGCTAGTCAGTAAGTCTTGAAATTTAGAACACTCAAAAATGGCACATTGGTGGGCGCCAAGATCACCATGTGATCTCTTGTGTTTTTTTTCAGTCAAACCTACTTTTTGTTTAATACAATTTTTCCATTTATGTGAAGAACAGATAGATCACATTCACATGGAATATAATGAATATAATGTACCTTGAAGGGCCAGAAGTATTTATTTACCCTCTCAGTCTTAAAAAGTGTGGTAATAATTAGCTTTTAAAAATCAATTTGAAAATACAGATTTTGCCATAGATTTATTGTGTGGAAATTAGTTTAACAATTGTGAGTAATAATTGCCACAGCTTTTAGATAATTACACTGTTGTACTGAATTGTCGCACTGTTGTAAGTCAACACTCTACTTTTTGTTATTATTACACAAAACATCTCCCAGAGTTTCATATTTGCGATCATTGATAAACTGCTTCATTTGTACTGCTCAACTGGATTTTATTTCAATTGGAAATCCAACATTTAATCAAATGAAGCCATTATGTTGCTTTAATGAGTGGCGTAATAGTTCTGCTATGATTGTACACAGAAATTACTGCCATACTTATGCTTATTAAAATAGTCAGATTTTAAGGATTACCTTCGTTTTTACAATCCAGCTGGATTTCATTGATTTAAGGAAAAACACCAATCTGCATATTGAAATTATTCTGGTGTGTTATTTTGAGAAGAACTTTTGTCTTTCGTATGGTTTTAGAGCTTTTCATGTCTTATACAGTGAAATCATTAATATTTATGGGAGATTAATAAAATTCCTGGATGCACTTCAAATGGCATAATTAGGTGCAGAATGTTTCTTATTCAAGAGTTCCATTTGACCTGAATGTAGATATACTCCCATTCATTTCCTATGTTTTCGGCATCTACAGTTTGTCTTAGCAGACCCCATGTTTTGTTCACAGGGGATAACTCCTGATGCTATTCAAATTTTGAATAATTATGTCCCTTTTCTTCTCAAATAGATAATCAGGGCCATGAAAGATCAGTCTGAATATATTTGAATAATGAATTGAAAATTTTTTAAGGGGTTTCCATGGTCGAGTGGTTAAGGTCGCTGACTTCAAATCACTTGCCCCTCATCGATATGGGTTAGAGCCTCACTCAGGGCGTTGAATTCTTCATGTGAGGAAGCTATCCAGCCAGCTTACAGAAGGTCAGTAGTTCTACCCAGGTACCCGCTCGTGATGAAATAATGCACTGAGGGGCGCCTGGGTTCTTCCCCCACCATCAAAACTGGAAAGTCGCCCTATGAACTAAAATTGTGTCGGTGCAATGTGTAAACCCAACCAGTATAAATAAAAAAGATTATCTAGTGGATTTGTCTGTGCATTATCTTGATCTAGTTCATCTGCTGTTGTGAGTCTCAATCTTTGTGTGAGCATTTGTACTAGCTGTGGGTGGAGGAAGACTAAATTTTAGCATATATCATTTAAAAGACCAAATAATTCATATTTTGTCTGGTATAAACTAGTTGACATTGATTTACAGGTTATGTGAGATTAAGATTTATTACAAATATTAAGATGACTTTTCAGCGCAAAAAGAATTTCACATAAATTATTGAAACCTTGCATGAGTTTTTATCATGATATAAACTTGCACACCTTTTATTTTTCGTCAGGCTCCACCCCTTATTTTCAGTGTTATGGCTCTTGAAATAGTCAAAAATGCACATTTTCACCTTGTGATGCACCTAGCTCAAAAGTATTTGATGTAAATTTATGAAACCTTGCATGAGCCATTATCATGATGTGGCCTTGCACACTTGGCATTCTTCTTGAGATTTTAGCACTAATTACAGAGTTATGGTCATTGAAATAGCCAAAATAGTGGATTTTTTGTTTGTGATGCTCATAGCTCAAAAAGTATATGGCCTAAAATAATGAATCCTTTATAAAAATGTTTGTTGAGGCTATACCCCTATTAAGACCGCAAACATTTGAATTGTTGCCCCTTATTTGTGACAAATGTACCAGTGGGGGGCACACCCTGTGTCCAACAGACACATTCTAGTTATATATCATGTGAAGCTGCGCACCTTATGTTCTCAGTTGGATTTCATTCATGCAAACCACAGTTATGGCCCTTGACTTAGTAAATTTGTTTTGTTTGTTTTGGGTTTAATGCCGTTTTTCAACACGACTTTGTAAAAGATATGCATAAAAGACCTAAAGTCATGAAACTATGTAGGAATATTATTCAGCATATGAATTTATGCACCTGGGGTGGCGTTTGGGATTTAACTCCCTAAAAGCAGATTTATGGCCCTTGACTTCTCTTTCACTTTCTTTTATCTTGTGTTTTTAGATGTTTTGAAGTATCCTTACTCTGACCCCCTCCCCATGATGACTTCAAACCCTAACTCAAGGATGATACAAAAGTTTACTTAGTTATGCATTGAATGAACAATTAACATATGACCATAGATTGACAGGAAGTAGGGACACCAGTGTTCTATTGTTACACATCTAGTTTGGAATTTGCTGACTTGTAGAAAAAAACGTCTTTGACCTTAGTGATGCAGTGTACTACTTTGCACGATTAAATGGAAGGCTTAAATGATATTTAGTCATGCAGGATTGTCATTATCTTGATTAGCAGAGAGAATTCAAAATCAGTTAATGTTTTAAAGAATTGGCTTTTGTCTTGAATAACCCATTTTTAAATTCATCAGTAGTTATTACTTCTAGTCTGCTACAGATTATAGTAAATTCTCCGAGAACAACTTTACTCTGACAAATGGAAAGAATTTCCCTTCATTTTCTATGTATGTATAAATTAATTACTGTCCAGCCGCCTTCAGGCACAGTATAGCTTTGCTATTTAGAGTTTGGCCCTCGCATGCTGTTAAAGAGAATTTTTGAAGCCAAAAGATGAAGATAATTCATCTATTCAATTTCCATAGGATATATGCCAAAAAAGCCAATAAATTTGAAGCCAAAATGGGCCAGTTAGACCTAAGGACAGTGCCCAGGAGAAAATGGATACTGACATTAAAGAAGGTGGGGGCGTGCATAATTATAAGTTTTAATTCTGGTTTTCATTATTGGAACTGTTGTAAAGCACTTTCAGAAGGTGCTAGAATGATGTCTTCAGATAGTAGCTGAAGATGTGTTACTGCAAATGAAAATTAAGAAAATTTCAGTGAAAAGTGATAAAACTACTGGAATGAAGACATTACATCCTAATGGACTGCAATGACAAACAAGATTACCACATTATTATAGCATTTTTCCCAGTTTAGATTTGTACATTTCAACAAGAACAAAACCTCAGATCTTGCACGTTATATTTTTATTGTTGACAGAACAGGTTTACAGTCAAACTGCACATGTGAAAAAAATCATCATAATTTCATCAAAATTCCATGTTGACAAAATTAATGTTGAGTGGAAAATATTAACCCTTATCATGCCGGACATGATTGATTCTGCTTTTGCGGACATAATTGATTCTGCTTTTGCAACCAGTGTAGATCATGATCAGCCTACAGTCTTTGAAGCAATTAAAATCATCCACACACATTTCTCTCTACAACCAAGTATCAATAAAGCTTCCTGGTTGAGAAATTCATGAACAGTTCATGAATAATCCTTGAACTATTCCAGAACTTTGTTCATGAACAATTCATGGATAGTTCATGAAAGTTAGTGAGCTACAAATGGGACTTTTTATGGCATCAATAATTCATGAACTGGGGGTGGTTCATCAAGTTCATGAACTGGACTGGTTCATCAAATTCATGAACTGGATGTGTTCATCAAAGTTCATGAATTGATAGGTTCATGAATTTGATTAACCAGAAATTCTTGAACTTGATGAACAGTTCATGAATAATTCTTGAACTATTCGTGAACTATTCATGAACAGTTCATCAACTACAAATGGGACTTTTTGCGGCATCAACTATTCATCAAGTTGATGAACCATAGTTCATGAACCAGCGGTTCATGAACTGAAAGTAACAAGATAAATGGAAAGTTGATGAACCCAGCTGAATTAGAAACAGTGATTTTGACAGTAGTGACGTTACTATAGCAACTGCCTGATAAAGCCTGTCTGAGAAAAGCAGGCTTTCTCAGGTCAGTGACTTGAAAACACTTTGCACTGTTTAAACCAAGGACATCCGATTGTGTCCATTTTGCATTTAAAAATTATTACGCCCTCATACGACACTGAAAAAGGTCTTTAAATTCCAAAATATAAAAAAGCGGAAAAAACAACAAATGCTTACCTTGTGTTTTGTAACCACATCTCTGTTTTCATGAACACAAAAGAGTAATTTCAATTTGTTCCCAAGTGAAATTTTATCCGAAATTCAGTTGCTAGATGGTCTAATTTACTTTAATCTTAAGATTGACATTCAGATTAGATACTAGCTTTGTTTCAGGGTCGTGAAAACATGTGACATTTTAAAAGGATTTTATATTTTTTAAAATGAATGATTTATGACAACACCATAATTACTTATTTGATATTCAGTATACTTTTAAACCATTCCTTACTGTAGTATGATAAATATTTCCTTCTCATTTGCTGCACAAACTTCTAAAAAATTGCTGAATCACATGTGCAAAAAATTTCCCAGGATGCAACAAAATAATGGAAACTGATCATGTGACATATATTTAATGTTCATGAACAGTTCATGAACTTATTCATTTATTGTAAAAGGAAAACCTAAGTTTTATGTTTAATGAGTGAACAGTTCAGAAACTCCTAATTGGGTTCAAGAACTGGTACTGAACTAGAAAAAGGTTTTGAATTTTTAGTACTTTTATTGAATCTTAGATGACTTTTTCTTAAGAACACATCAAGAATGTTTTAAGAATTTAATATTCTTAAACTGCTCATAGAATGTTCATCATTTTTTTTTCAAGAATTTTTCTTGAATTCTATAGGTATATTGACATTCATGAAAAAATCTTGATTTATTCTTAAAAAAGTTCATGAATATTTCAAGGATTTCTGGTATGAAATGAAAGACATCAATAAATTCACCAAACAAGTATCAGTGTACACCATTATTCTTTTCCAGTGACATTTTCTAAATTGCCAAATAATGATGAAACTTCTGTTAGCTATCCCCAATGTTTAATCAAAATTTTGTACAAATTGCAGACAACATAAAATACAAAATACATGTAGTAACATTCCTAGTCATATGTATAACATCAGTAACTCTGGTATTAGCCTTCAGCTGTAAATACTAGAAGCTTTTACAAGTAAATGGATCTTGTTTTATGGATTTTATGAATTTCAGACTTGATTGATCAATTCATTAATTTGAAGTTCATGAACAGTGTATGAACTTCAGGTTCATGAACCATCAGCATAATTGAAATAAAATCAAATACTGCACTGGAGTTCTGAATGAAGTCACTTGTTTGATTACTGAACTATTCGTGAACTTAAAATCATGCACCAAAGGTGAAATTTTTGAAGAACCAGTTCATGAATAATTCTTGAACTTAGGTTCACAGACAGTTGGTGAACTTTTTTAGGAATAGTTTCATGAACAATTCATGAACTTTTGGTTCTTGAACAGTTCACAAACTTTTTGAGGAACATTCATCGCATTGTTCATGAATGGTTCAGGAATGTTAATGAACAGTTCTTGAACAGTTCATGAATGCTCATCAGTTCATGAACTACAGCTCAACAGGGTTATATCTGGCATGAAAATGACCTTTCCTAGGCAGAAAAATGGCACTATATACTGATACAGACTACATTCAAGTAGGCCACGGAATGCATCCGGAAAATCACTACCTTCTAACCTAAAATGAATACTGTGTAATTTCGGGTTTAACGTTTTTTTCAACAATTTTTCAGTCATATAAACGACGGTGTCTACTTGTAGCAGTGAGCACAATGCCCAACTTTATAGTGCTGCCTCACTGGAATATCATGCCGTAGACACGTGGCATGATACCCCACCCAGTCACATTATACTGACACCGGGCTGACCAGTCCTAGCACTATCCTCTTAATGCTGAGCGCCAAGCGAGGAAGCTACTAGTACCATTTTTTACGTCTTTGGTATGACGCGGCCGGGGATCGAACCCATGACCTCCCGCACTCGAAGCGGACGCTCTACCACTAGGCTACCAAGGCAGTTGTTTAAATAAATAGTTAAGTAATAAATTTGCCCATCATGACTTACTGATTAATTCCATGGAGATACCAGAGTTAAAGCCCTTGAACTAGTAAAAAAGTTTGCGCAAAGGCCCTAGAAGAGTTATTTCACAGGTATCTTTCAAAAGTCATGAAACATTCTGACAGAGATTACACTAAGCCAGAGAGGAGTTATGGCTCTTTACTCAGCAGATATGCGGGGCTTAATGGTCTGTGTTGGATCTCCAAAACTATTTGACCAAGTGTCATGAAAATATGTAGGATTATTATTCAGCATGTGAACTGTTCACTGGGCTTTGTTTGCGATTACGTTTTGAAAGACCAGACTTATGGCCCTTGACTTATTAAAAATGTGCAAAAAAAAGTTTTATCAAATGAATTTTTCCCGCCATGACAACGATGTAAACAGGGGGTCATCTCATTCACACGAAAATTACTTAAATAAAGTATCACTATTCATATGTTTTTTGTCCGATATTTTGGTGGAACTAAGATAGTTCTTGAAAAAAATGTGATTGGATATACATGTTTCAATTTATGAAAGGCTGTACATGCCATAATGTTACAATGGAAGTCTATGGGAAAACAATTGGTGTTCTCTAACCTATAAGCTCCCCAGTGGTGTTTTTGCCACTGACCATTCCAAGGCGGTGGCCCACTGTGTTCCTTTATTTGTTGTACCCCCCGACAACAAAGTTGTAAGGGGGGGTATACTGGTTTCAGGTTGTCTGTCTGTCTGTCCGTCTGGCCGTCTGTCCGTCTGTCCGTAGACGCAATCTTGTGCGCACCATCTCTCCTTATCCCCTTGACAGAATTTAATGAAACTTCACACAAGTGATCAGTACCAACAGTAGTTGTGCATGGGGCATGTTAGGTTCTTTTAGAAAAAAAATTTGCAGAGTTATGGGACTTTGTTTTTTTGTTACTATACTATATACATAGACACAATCTTGTGCGCGCCATCTCTCCTCATCCCCTTGACACAATTTAATGAAACTTCACACAAGTGATCAGTACCAACAGTAGTTGTGCATGGGGCATGTTAGGTTCTTTGAGAAAAAAAATTTGCAGAGTTATGGGACTTTGTTTTTTTTGTTACTACACTATATACATGTACATAGACACAATCTTGTGCGCACCATCTCTCCTCATCCCCTTGACACAATTTAATGAAACTTCACACAAGTGATCAGTAACAACAGTAGTTGTGCATGGGGCATGTTAGGTTCTTTCAGAAAAAAAATTTGCAGAGTTATGGGACTTTGTTTTTTTGTTACTATACTATATACATAGACACAATCTTGTGCGCACCATCTCTCCTCATCCCCTTGACACAATTTAATGAAACTTCACACAAGTGATCAGTAACAACAGTAGTTGTGCGTGGGGCATGTTAGGTTCTTTCAGCGACAAAAATTGCAGAGTTATGGGACTTTGTTTCTTGTTAACATACTATGTACATACAGTCTGCATATGCAATCTTGTGCGTGCCTAATCTACCAAACCCTTACACACAATTTAATGAAACTTCACACAAGTGATCAGTACCAACCCTAGTTGTGCATGCTGCATGTTACATTCTTTTAGATAAATATTCTGCATAGTTATGGGACTTTGTTTTTGCTACTATACTGTATACATACAGTCTATATACATACAGTCCACATAATTATGCAATCTTGTGTGCGTCAAATTGCAATGTACTGTGTCAGTGCATGCGGGGGGTACATTCATCACCTTTAGTGATAGCTCTAGTTTGTTTTGTCCTTGTGTGTTTGCTTTGTATGTGAGTGTGTGTTTTAGAAGTGTGCACTTCTGTGTGCTGTGGGTTTTGTTTTGGGGAGGCTGCGTTTTTGGAATGTGGCAGTCCCCGTTTGATATTTATCCTTGTTTGTGTGTGTGTGTGTGTGCATGTGCCCTGTGAATGACACCAGAATGTGAAATTGTTTGTTGAACTTGGGACAAAAACTTGGTGAAAATGTTATACTTGCCGAAAAACAAGGCTGCTAGTTTACAATTGGCACAAGAGATTTTCAGATGCATGAGTGACAGGTGATGGTGATGAGTTTTTAGCTCACCTGTCACAAAGTGACAAGGTGAGCTTTTGTGATCGCGCGGTGTCCGTTGTCCGTCGTCCGTCCGTGCGTCCGTGTGTCCGTGCGTCCGTAAACTTTTGCTTGTGACCACTCTAGAGGTCACATTTTTCATGGGATCTTTATGAAAGTTGGTCAGAATGTTCACCTTGATGATATCTAGGTCAAGTTCGAAACTGGGTCACGTGCCGATAAAAACTAGGTCAGTAGGTCTAAAAATAGAAAAACCTTGTGACCTCTCTAGAGGCCATACTTTTTAATGGATCTTCATGAAAATTTGTCAAATGTTTACCTTGATGATATCTAGGTCAAGTTCGAAAGTGGTCAGCTGCGGTCAAAAACTAGGTCAGTAGGTCTAAAAAATAGAAAAAACCTTGTGACCTCTCTAGAGCCATATATTTCACAAGATCTTCATGAAAATTGGTCAGAAACGTTCACCTTAATGATATCTAGGTCAAGTTCGAAAGTGGGTCACGTGCCGTCAAAACTAGGTCATAGGTCAAATAATAGAAAAACCTTGTGACCTCTCTAAAGGCCATATTTTTCATGGGATCTGTATGAAAGTTGGTCTGAATGTTCATCTTGATGATATCTAGGTCAAGTTCGAAACTGGGTCACGTGTGGTCAAAAACTAGGTCAGTAGGTCCAAAAAATAGAAAAACCTTGTGACCTCTCCAGAGGCCATATATTTCACAAGATCTTCATGAAAATTGGTCAGAACGTTCACCTTGATGATATCTAGGTCAAGTTCGAAAGTGGGTCACGTGCCATCAAAAACTAGGTCAGTAGGTCAAATAATAGAAAAAATCTTGTGACCTCTCTAAAGGCCATATTTTTCATGGGATCTGTATGAAAGTTGGTCTGAATGTTCATCTTGATGATATCTAGTCAAGTTCGAAACTGGGTCACGTGCGGTCAAAAACTAGGTCAGTAGGTCTAAAAATAGAAAAACCTTGTGACCTCTCTAGAGGCCATATATTTCATGAGATCTTCATGAAAATTGGTCAGAATGTTCACCTTGATGATATCTAGGTCAAGTTCGAAAGTGGGTCAAGTGCCATCAAAAACTAGGTCAGTAGGTCAAATAATAGAAAAACTTTGTGACCTCTCTAGAGGCCATATTTTTCATGGGATCTGTATGAAAATTGGTCTGAATGTTCATCTTGATGATATCTAGATCAAGTTCGAAAGTGGGTCACGTGCCGTCAAAAACTAGGTCAGTAGGTCAAATAATAGAAAAACCTTGTGACCTCTCTAAAGGCCATATTTTTCATGGGATCTGTATGAAAATTGGTCTGAATGTTCAACTTGATGAAATCTAGGTCAAGTTCGAAACAGGGTCATGTGCGGTCAAAAACTAGGTCAGTAGGTCAAATAATAGAAAAACCTTGTGACCTCTCTAGAGGCCATACTTGTGAATGGATCTCCATAAAAATTGGTCAGAATGTTCACCTTGATGATATCTAGGTCAAGTTTGAAACTGGTCACGTGCGTCAAAAACTAGGTCAATAGTCTAAAATATTAAAATCTTTTGACCTCTCTAGAGGCCATATTTTTAAATGGATCTTCATGAAAATTGATCTGAATGTTCACCTTGATGATATCTAGGTCAGTTTTGAAACTGGGTCACGTGCGGTCAAAAACTAGGCCAGTAGGTATAAAAATAGAAAAACCTTGTGACCTCTCTAGAGGCCATATTTTTCATGAGATCTTCATGAAAATTAGTGAGAATGTTCACCTTGATGATATCTAGTTACAATTCAAAACAGGGTCACGTACCTTCGAAAACTAGGTCAATAGGTCAAATAATAGAAAAACCTTGTGACTTCTCTAGAGACCATATTTTTCAATGGATCTTCATGAAAATTGGTCAGAATTTTTATCTTGATAATATCTAGGTCAAGTTCAAAACTGGGTCACATGAGCTCAAAAACTAGGTCACTATGTCAAATAATAGAAAAAACGACGTCATACTCAAAACTGGGTCATGTGGGAAGAGGTGAGCGATTCAGGACCATCATGGTCCTCTTGTTTAACTAGTTGATTTAGATCCAAGACAAACTCTTAAGGACATTAGTTTACCACTTAAAGCTTAAAAGAACTGCACAGAAAGGTGACTATGTACAAGGTGGTTGCTTTGAATCTTTACTTTGGGGTGAAAATAATTGTAGGGTAATGAATGTTAATTTCTTTGCTTGAAGTTATTTGCAAGATTGATGAGTTATCATGCTTCTTCATTACCATGTTTCTTTATTCTTACATTTAAGTCATGGAAATTTCACATGACCATACTGCCATAAATGTTGAAACTAGTAACAATAATTATCCTCTTAATTAATTATGCAATATTGCAAATGTACAAGGATCAGGTCAGCAGCATTTTTTCACCTCAGGCTCAGCCAGTACTGGATTATCAGATTCCTTTAATTTAACAGATTAGTCAACTTGTAGCAATACAACTTCTGATTCAGTCAGACAACTTGGTCTGCAGTATCAAGTCTTGGAGGAAAAGTAAACACCATCCTGATTTTTGTTTAAGTTAAAACCCTGAGTATTATTTTATTACAAATAGAGATGATAGATTGTTTAGTGCACTATAGTACTAATAAACTTTAATAATGTGGCAGTTGAGTCCAATAAGTCAAGGGGTGTTCAAAGATAATCCCTCATAAAGTTATCTTGGGGCTATATTGCAAAGTAATTATTATTACCAGTATTGGAAAATAAACAGTGTTGTTTGTATTGAGATCAACTGCCACATTATCAATGTGTATTAATAGTACAGTATCTTATGATCATCACAAGATGACTTATTAAAGTAAACAGAAGAAGAAATGGTCCAATAGTTTTGCTTAGGAATTAAGGACTGTGATCAAATTCACATTGCCCTAGCCTGCAAATTAGTTGATACTGGTATTGCCTTTACTTGGTTGTGGACTAATGCCTGATTGTAACTTCATGACTGGACTCGGAGTTTGTAGAAATGTTTTTCGATAAGACAGAGGACATGATTATCGGTAAAGTAAGACTGATGGAGTTGTAATTATAACTACATTAAATTAGACTGATATTTACAGTCAAGAATCATAGAGTAAAAAATGTCTTCCAGTTGTATTTTCTGGTTCACATCACAACTATCAAATAATGAAATGAAAGATGGCTTTATCTTATAAATATTGTAAAGTTAATCAATGAAGTATCTGTTAATTATAAAGTAGAAGATTTCATACTGGCTTTATTATCTGGCCATGGACAGTCTTAATGGTCTCTAACAAATAACAAGCCTGGTATGAAATCACCTAATTGATAGTATTGAAATAGACCTGGGGTATACTTTGCATATGCTTTATTGACAGCCCTTATATTTTGCTATATTTTGAACTTTTTGGAATGATATCAGTATGTTCAGAAAGCTTAATTTTAGAAAAATATGGAAGTAATGAAAAACCTTGTTACAAAATAGGAAAACCAAACATTTAAGGTTACATTAATCAACATCCTGATTCATTGTAATTTCAGTTCGTTACCTAAACTTTCCAGATCACAGTAACAGTTATTGGAGAAAAAATGTAGTATACAGTAATAAAATCAAATTAATGTCGGATCAGTGCCACTTAAAGAAATATATTGTACTTGTTCAAGCATGTAATTTATCTATGGAAATGTCTCATTAGTTTTTAGCTCACCTGAGCACAAAGTGCTCAGGGTGAGGTATTGTGATCGCTCACCGTCCAGCGTCCGTCCGTCCGTCCGTCCGTCCACACTTTCCTTTAAACAACATCTCCTCCTAAACCAACAGGCCAATTTTGATGAAACTTCACAGGGATGTTCCTTGGATGGCCCCCTTTCAAAATTGTTCAAAGAATTGAATTCCATGCAGAACACTGGTTGCCATGGCAACCGAAAGGAAAAACTTTAAAAATCTTCTTCTCAAAAACCAGAAGCCCTAGAGCTTAGATATTTTGTGTGAAGCATTGCCTAGTGGACCTCTACCAGTTTTGTTCAAATCATGACCCCGTGGTCAAAATTGACCCCGCCCCAGGGGTCACTTGATTTTACATAAGAAAATCTTAAAAAATCTTCTTCTCAAAAACCAGAAGCCTTAGAGCTTAGATATTTGACATGTAGCATTGCCTAGTGGACCTCTACTAAAATTGTTCAAATCATGACCCCGGGGTCAAAATTGACTCCGCCCCAGGGGTCACTTGATTTCACATAGGAAAATCTTCAAAAAATTTCTAAAAATAAACCAGAAGGCCTAGAGCTTAGATATTTCACATGTAGCATTGCCTAGTGGACCTCTACAAAATTTGTTCAAATCATGGCCCCCGGGGTCAAAATTGACCCCACCCCAGGGGTCACTTGATTTTACATAGGAAAATGTTTAAAAAATCTTCTTCTCAAAAACCAGAAGCCCTAGAGCTTAGATATTTGACATGTAGCATTGCCCAGTGGACCTCTACTTAAGTTGTTCAAATTATGACCCGGGGGTCAAAATTGACCCTGCCCTAGGGGTCACTTGACTTTACATAGGAAAATCTTCAAAAGTTTTCTAAAAATAAACCAGAAGGCCTAGAGCTTAGATATTTCACATGTAGCATTACCTAGTGGACCTCTACAAAATTTGTTCATATCATGACCCCCTGGGTCAAAATTGACCCCGCCCCAGGGGTCACTTGATTTTACATAGGAAAATCTTAAAAAAAAATTCTAAAAATAAACCAGAAGGCCTAGATCTTAGATATTTGACATGTAGCATTGCCTATTAGACTTTTACAAAGTTTATTCAAATCATGACCCCTGGGGTCAAATTGACCCTGCCCCGTGGGGTTACTTGATTGTACATAGAAAAATCTTCAAAATTTTCTAAAAATAAACCAGAAGAGCTTAGATATTTGACATGTAGCATTGCCTAGTGGACCTCTACAAAAAAATTTCAAATCTTGTTTTTAAAGTTACTTAAAGAAAATTTCAACTATATTTTTTCATAATTCTTTTGATTGATTTCTATTATGATATTTTGTCCTTGAAGACTTGTCCTTAAGTGCAATGATAACAGGTGAGCGATATAGGGCCATCATGGCCCTCTTGTTTTTCTGGAAGGGTCTCATTAGTTACAAAAATCATACATTGAAATCAATGTCAATAATTACCCACTATTCTATCATTTGTTGACAAAAGGCTTAAAGCCATGTTCTAATATCTCACTTCTGTTTAAATAACAAGATCCTGAGGTAACTGTCAACTTGAACATGCGACCAGATGTAATAAGTATTGATCAGAGAAATTGTTAAATTGGCAAATTGAAATAAAAGTTTAAATTTGTTGATTATTTTTATTAGCTTGTCTGATTTTTAAAAAAATCTTCAAGGTATTGTCGTCACTTGAAAGTCGGCGTCTGCGCTAGCTGGTTAAAATTTTTGTTTAGGTCTGCCCCCTTTCCTCAGAAGCTATTAGAGCTACAGCTTTGAAACTTTGCATACTTGCATGTTTATCATCATTAGATGACTACTGTAAACCTAGAAATGTTCGTGGATACTATATTTACGCGTTTTTCAAAACATGGACATTTTTGCGGATACATATCTTCACGGAATCATATCCATGATATGCATATTGTTTTTGTTTTTATCCCCTGTTTGCCTAATGGATCGATTTTGAATATGCTGTTGCTTCGTAAATAAGTAAATTGTAAATCAATTGAAATAATGCGAATTTGTGCACTCATGTTATACAATTATGGTACTAGATCTAGAATATAAATTATTAATATCCAGGTATGTGTAAGCACAGAACCATTTTATAGCGATCTATATAAGCTGAAGCTAGAATCTTTCGCGTGTTTGTTAGATCAGAGTTTTTCATGGCTATTTAATTTCACAGAAATATACTACCCGCGAAAGGCGCTAATTTAAAAAGTGCGAAAACAATTCCAGGTTTACAGTATATAGGCCAAGAACAATAACTCTGCTATGCATTTTGTCAGAATGATGGCCCTTTTTGTTTATCATCATAGGTGACTATGTAGGCCAAGAACTATACCTCTAACCTGCATTTTATCAGAATTATAGCCTTTTTTGTACTGATTCTGAACCAGAACCCATCTTACATATTGTCTAGCACTTGCAGATGAGTGGTGGCACCCACAAGCGGTGCTCTTGTTGGATTTTAAATGAGACAGTTATCTGATGCTTTAATAAACCAGCCCAATTTCCTTTTTGTCATTTTACCCCCTGCCCCACCCTCAGTCGGCTTAAAAGTGACCCATACTGACATCCCATTTGCATTCAAAATTTATATCCAAAAATGCACCAGAGGCTACCATTTCATACCTGTATTTCAAAAAAGTTTGAGGTGGAAAACACCCTGACCCCGCTAACAGGAGGGTAGTACTTACCATCACTTGCCGCTAAGGGTCTCACTCATGATGCCTGAACTGGTGCTGCCCCACCTCCCCTCCACCCCCACCCACACACACAAACCCTCAGTCAGCTTAGTTTAGTGATCCATATATTCCATTCCAGTTGCACTCAAATGTTAGATCCAAAAATGCACCAGAGGCTACCATTTCATACCTGTATTTCAAAAAGGTTCCAGGTGGAGGCCCCCTGACCTCCTAACAAAATGGTGGTACTTACCACCTCTCAGCCTATGCATCTCACCCTATGATGCCTTTGTTTTAAACTAGTGACACCCCACAACACACACACACAGATTCAGAACTGATTTTTGGTAAATTAAATCTAGAGGCACACAATTTAATAACAACCATACAAAAGAAGCTCAGATGCTGTTAATATTGTTTAATCTATATAAAGTTTCATGACAAAAAAGATTATTGCTACAGGTCTGAAAAAGAGATAGCAGTTGATGACTACACTGAAAGTTACTTAAGCATCTACATTATCATTATGATAGTTACTGTTTTAATGTAAAACAGTAGGATAATTAACAAAACAGCTTACATTGTAATATGTTTGATAACTCGTGCACAACAACTGTTATAGCCTGGAAGTTGTTGTGTTTTGCCACTGGTACTGGCAGTAAGCCTTCCCCAGAAGATTGTTAGAATGTTAGTAGAAGGATAGTGCAAGTCTTGTACAGAAGAATGCCCTTGTTCTAGAAACTTCCCTGGTTTTTTAGCACGCCAGGTGTAAAGCTCCTTAGTAAGGGAATGTCATCCCAATGTTAATAAGATTAGCTAAGAGCAGCAGGGACTACTTTCTATTGAAGTCTGTATAGTCAGTTCCAAGTGAGTGGAATCAAAGTCAACACAACTTTATTTAATTAAGGAATTGAACTGAAATAATTAGTTTGAATTGTGTATGGTGTATGGTACAACTTTGTAAAAATTCAGGAATTATGCATGTTTTTACCATTTTTTTCACATTTTAAATGAAACATAATGTGAGAGCTTAGCATTAGTTAATTTGTGGTGGACAACAAAATTTAATAACAGTTAAGTTTTTTGTTCAGTGGTAAAATTGTCCACAGTTAATTGGCTGTCCATACTCTACTATTATTTAACCCTTACCTTGCTAAATTTCTATAATGAACTTGTCCATCTTTCAATTTGGACAGTACCGTTAACTGTTAGAAGGGGTGCTTATCAAAAAGATACTGACTGAATAGCAAACAGTGTAGATCATGATCAGACTGCACAGATGTGCAGGCTGATCATGATCTACACTGGTCGCAAAGGCAGATCTAGAATCAATCGTGTCCAGCATGATAAGGGTTGATACTCTTCAGAACTAGTAATAAATTAGTATTCTATGTCTTACAGACTGGTTCTTATTTGCAGCCAGACAAATAGAGGGGAATATAATGAGAACTGTTCAAATTCATGATGTTGTAGACAGATGCAGATTCTGATGTTAACAGTATCATTCAGCTTGACTCCAGTGATAAAAGTGTTATAAAACATGCCCCTTTTAACATGCAGTCAAAACTGTGTTAAGCAGCCAGCTAAGTGAGCAACATAATTTGGCTGCTATAGACAGGTGGCTGATATTAAGACAAGTTGAAATTAGAATATAAGGTCAGTTTGGGAAGTCTGGGAAGTGAGTTAACTGGATGCTTAAGTCATGTTGATGCTTAATAGAGGTAACTGAACACAGAAATCTTTCTAGAAGGCTTTAGAACACAATTTTGTATGTATCATATTGTAGATCTAAAGAGTTGTTGAGGGGAGGTAATCAAAATTGAATAAATGATAAGAGTGAAGAAAGTTGAAATGAATCACCAGAAGTTATTGTTCCTTAGTGTTATCTTTAAAGAAATTGTTTCTTCAATATCATATTCCAGTAAATGGTCATTAAATAAATATTATGAAGAAATAGATTATAAGTATAGATGTTTCGATCCTCAGTCGAATAATCTTTCCAGTTTCTTGCAAGCATTTAGAACTAACTAAAAATATATTCCAAGCTAATCGTTTCAGAATCCTACCAATTCATCAAGATAAAGAAAAAGCTTTTGTTTAGCTTTCTAATCTTTTTTCAATTCATCATGATAGGGGAAAGTGCAACCTCTAATTTACATTTGAGCCGTGCCATGAGAAAACCAACATAGTGGGTATGCACCAGCAGATCCAGACCAGCTGCGCACCGCATCTGTCGGCTCATGCTGTTCGCTTAAGCCTATGAATTTGGGGAACTATTAGCGAACAGCATGGATCCTGACCAGACTGCGCGGATGCGCAGGCTGGTCTGGATCCATGCTGGTCGCATACCCACTATGTTGGTTTTCCCATGGCACGGCTCATTTATATTAAATGAAATTGAAAAGAGACAATGCATTGTGTTGCAAAATCCATACCCATAGTAGATTTTAAAGGCACTGCGGCCTCCAGACCATTCGACAACAAAAAATTAAGGATTTGTTTTAAGATATCTGGAAATTAATGCTATATTTCTTAAGAATGCTTTGAAACTTAATTACTGACAGACTATATGTTACGGAAACACACGAGAATTAGTTGTTTTTAGCTCATCTGTCACAAAGTGACCGCGCGGTGTCCGTTGTCTGTCGTCCGTCCGTGTGTCAGTGCATCCGTGCGTCCGTAAACTTTTGCTTGTGACCACTCTAGAGGTCACTTTTTTGTGGGATCTTTATGAAAGTTGGTCAGAATGTTCATCTTGATGATATCTAGGTCAAGTTCGAAACTGGGTCACGTGCCTAGGTCAGTAGGTCTAAAAATAGAAAAACCTTGTGACCTCTCTAGAGGCCATATATTTCACAAGATCTTCATGAAAACTGGTCAGAATGTTCACCTTGATGATATCTAGGTCAGGTTCAAAACTGGGTCACATGCCATCAAAAAGTAGGTCAGTAGGTCTAAAAATAGAAAAACCTTGTGACCTCTCTAGAGGCCATATATTTCACGAGATCTTCATGAAACTTGGTCAGAACGTTCATCTTGATGATATCTAGGTCAAGTTCGAAACTGGGTCACATGCTGTCAAAAACTAGGTCAGTAGGTCAAATAATAGAAAAACCTTGTGACCTCTCTAAAGGCCATATTTTTCATGGGATCTGTATGAAAATTGGTCTGAATGTTCATCTTGATGATATCTAGGCCAAGTTTGATACTGGGTCCCGTGCGGTCAAAACCTAGGTCAGTAGATGTAAAAATAGAAAAACCTTGTGACCTCTCCAGAGGCCATATATTTCATGTGATCTTCATGAAAATTGGTCAGAATGTTCACCTTGATGATATCTAGGTCAAGTTTGAAAGTGGGTCACGTGCCTTCAAAAACTAGGTCAGTAGGTCAAATAAAAGAAAAACCTTGTGACCTCTCTAGAGGCCATATTTTTCATGGGATCTATATGAAAATTGGTCTGAATGTTCATCTTGATGATATCTATGTCAAGTTCGAAACAGGGTCATGTGCGGTCAAAAACTAGGTCAGTAGGTCTAAAAATAGAAAAACCTTGTGACCTCTCTAGAGGCCATACTTGTGAATGGATCTCCATGAAAATTGGTCAGAATGTTCATCTTGATGATATCTAGGTCATGTTTGAAAGTGGGTCACGTGCCATCAAAAAGTAGGTCAGTAGGTCAAATAATGAAAAAACGTTGTGACCTCTCTAGAGGCCATATTTTTCATGGGATCTGTATGAAAGTTGATCTGAATGTTGATCTTGATGATATATAGGTCAAGTTTGAAACTGGGTCAACTGCGATCAAAAACTAGGTCAGTAGGTCTTGAAATAGAAAAACCTTGTGACCTCTCTAGAGGCCATACCCTTGAATGGATCTTCATGAAAATTGGTCAGAATGTTCACCTTGATGATATCTAGGTCAAGTTTGAAATGGGTCACTTGCCTTAAGAAACTAGGTCAGTAGGTCAAATAATAAAAAAACCTTGCGACCTCTCTAGAGGCCATACTTTTCATGGGATCTGTATGAAAGTATGTCTGAATGTTCATCTTGATGATATCTAGGTCAAGTTTGAAATTTGGTCAACTGCGGTCAAAAACTAGGTCAGTAGGTCTAAAATTAGAAAAATCTTTTGACCTCTCTAGAGGCCATATTTTTCAATGGATCTTCATAAAAATTGATCTGAATGTTCACCTTGATGATATCTAGGTCAGTTTAGATTCTGGGTCACGTGCAATCAAAAACTAGGCCAGTAGGTATAAAGATAGAAAAACCTTGTGACCTCTCTAGAGGCCATATTTTTCATGAGATCTTCATGAAAATTAGTGAGAATGTTCACCTTGATGATATCTAGTTAAAGTTCAAAACAGGATCACGTACCATCGAGAACTAGGTCAGTAGGTCAGATAATAGAAAAACCTTGTGACCTCTGTAGAGACCATATTTTTCAATGGATCTTCATGAAAATTGGTCAACATTTTTATCTTGATAATATCTAGGTCAAGTTCAAAACTGGGTCACATGAGTTGAAAAACTAGGTCACTATGTCAAATAATAGAAAAAACGACATCATACTCAAAACTGGGTTATGTGGGAAGAGATGAGCGATTCAGGACCATCATGGTCCTCTTGTTACTACTTTTTACAATAAAAATCAAAAAACGTTTGTATACGCTTTACTTGAGGTAAACTGCCTCGATTTAAAATGTCTATATTTAACGCCATTGGTAACGACAGCGGAAAACTTCTTTATTGCCATGGCGGTCTGGATTCAAATCCCGAAATTATCATCTTTTTTTCTTGATTTGGCATTTTTAAAATAGTTTAGAAACAAAAACTCATATTCTAATGTTCATAATATGACCAAACTTCAATTTGAAAGAAATTATCTTTAAGATCATTCTTTATCCAAAATCTGGTGGTCTGAGTGCCTTTAAAAACCACTCCTTGAATTTCGTTCATTTTTTATGGTTTATTTGATTTGTTTCCAGGAAATAAAATTTATTTAGATCAAGCTCAGACTTGTCATGAAAAGACAAATTATTCAAAAAAATTATTTAATTTCCCAGTTTAGTGTTGCTAAATTGCTTGTTTTTCTTTTTAAACTTAAAATGGGAATTAATGGAGGTCACACATGACTGCTGGCCAAGAGAACTTTCAGTGAGTGAGTTATCCAGATATGACAGACTATAGACTTTTTACATGATTGTTTTAACTAATACTTTTCAGAATTTGAGAAAAAAGGAAAATTTTGCAGTTGAATAATACAAGCTGCTTTGCTGAAATGGTTGAATTGCCATCTCACCTAATACAATTAAGACATCAGCAACACACCAGAATTATTCATTATTAAATATATTGGATTATTTTCATATTTTGTTAAGCTTCCCTGATCCTACATGTCACCAAGTAGCATTTTCTTTGTTAAATTAAGAAGAGGGTAAGGCCTAGAAAATGTTTGCAGGGGTCACGCTGTCGATCGCCACTTGAGCCATTTGCGACAAAAAAATATATGTGGCTCCGAAATTTTCTAAGTGGCGAAAATGGCCCGAAGCTACGTCTGTCTACAAAAACTACGATTATTGCCAGTTTTAGGAACTAAAAGGTGTGAAAAATCGATAATCTGTGTAGACAAACGACATGTTATTGAAAGGGAGGAAGCCAATTTGCAAAATTTTTATTTGACCAGGCAGTTAATTGGCGATAATTAGATTATTGAATAACAAACTGGATAATTATAATCATTATTTTGTGCGCTTGATACCTTTTTATGAGCAATCGGCCGTTAGACAATCTGTAGCAAATCATCTTTAATCATGTTAGTTGCCGAGGGTTAGTTTGGGCAAAAACAAATAAAAATGCTTTAGATAAGCAGAAATTGTAAGTATTGAATAGATATGATGACAGAAAAGCAATAAAACATGGGTATTTTATCAAAAATTTAATTCTAACTTAAGTTTTCCGTATTTGTCACCAGTTTTCGCGACCTTAATTTTCGGAAACTTCTGTCATTTCTGACGAGATTTTTTAGTGCAGTCTTAAATAAAAACCCAATAAGGAGTCTACATTTAACAAAAATATGAAAACTGTTGCAAAAGGAGCTCATATTTTAAAGTATTTTTCGAGAATAAAACATGCGAAGGCGTCGAACCCCACCCACTAATAGGCAATGTGCAAAATAAGACACTGCTTAAACAAAATTTCTTCTCTTTTGACATCTTTATTTTAAATGTCATGTTCTGATTTTTTTTTATTAAATGGTAGATGTTTATAAAATTGATAATTTTAGAAGTTAACAAAAATTGATTTTCTAAATAGCTTTTTAAAGGGTTACTAAGAAATATGTAATAACTACATTAATTTCTTGAGTGGTATGAGTACTTTGGTACATATAATGCCCTACAAGAACGTCAATGCTATGCGCTTCGCCGTCGTTGGCCTCATAATTTTATCTTCGGAAAAAGCAGTGGCTCAGAGAAAAAAAATCCCAGTGTGACCCCTGGTTTGTTTGTTTTGAATAACCTGACCATACCTAGATAAAACTCACTGTCCTTGAGATTTTTTTCTAGTTTTTTTCATTTTTAAAAGTTAACAAAAAGGAAGTTTTCAGGGAGAATAAATTTAAAAGGCCACTTAATTTGCCAATACAATCTTTTAATAATGTTTTCTTATCTTCCAAGTATAACACTAGGTCGGCCACATTTTTTGAGCCATGACTAATTTATGCAGGACAATAGATTCGCCAAAAAAGGGTTGGAATATATATGTAATACATAGTAAAGCGGTACAAATTCTCAATGAATGTAAACGTCACTGCATGCCCATGGTCATCATTACATCTTGGTGGCCCAAAGGATATGGCATTGGCTTAACAAACTTGCTTTTTGAGGTTTTAGCCTTGGTACTAGTAAGTGTTTGCATTTACTATAAAGAACAATAGAGAAAATTAGGTGCCTTCCAGTAGCGGACTTTGTATTGCATGGCAATACTTCATTCACTTGTTTAAAAAGAGTCTTTAAAGATTCTTGATTGAAATAAAATAAAAACAATGTATACTAGAGAAAAAATATGGCCGTAATCTGGGCTTGAACTCACACTCATCATGGTTTGTAATCATTACGCTCTACCAACTGCGCCAGCGATATAATCAAGTTCGTGGTAAACAAAACATACATATCAACTTACTCCATAGAGATTTTTCAGCCAGGTATAGACCGAGTATCGATACAGCCAAATTGAAAAAGTGTATGATTCCATCACGGCCCAAAACATGCAGTCGAACTATAACAATTTTAGTTTCTGACCTATGTAACATAATTATGACATTTCTGATGTTCAATCTGAAAAATAAGTAAATAATAAAAAAGCCTATCTACTTTACTAATCTTTTGGGCATAATTCATTACCCTTAAATAAGCAATGTCTTGAACCCCCCCCCCCCCCCCCCACACACGCACACACTGGGGGAGATGTATTGTTTTTGCCCTGACCGTCCAGCCTTCCTTCCGTCTGTCACACTTCATTTCCTGTTAATAATTGGAGAACCATTAGACCTAGAACCTTCAAACTTCGTAGGATGGCAGGGCTTATGGAGTAGACAACCCTCATTGTTTTTGGGGTCACTCCATCAAAGGTCAAGGTCACAGAGGCCTGAACATGGAAAACCATTTCAGATCAATAACTTGAGAACCACTTGACCCAGAATGTTGAGACTTCATAGGATGATTGACATGCAGAGATGACCCCTATTGATTTTGGGGTCACTCTGTTAAGGTCAAGGTCACAGGAACCTTAACATGGAAAACTATTTCTGATCAAGAACTTGAGAACCACTTGACCAAGAATGTTGAAACTTCATAGGATGATTAGACATGCAGAGTAGGTGACCCTTATTATACCCCCACAAAACGAACTTTTGGGGGGTGGGGGGGGGGGGGGTATATAGGAGTGAGCTTGGCGGTCGGTCGGTCTGTTGGTTTTGCATGGTTTCCGGATGATAACTCATGAAAGGCTTGACCAATTTAAATAAATTTTGGTGCACAGGTGTAACATAAGAAAATACAGGCCAAGTTCGAATTTGGGGTCAGTAGGTCAAAGGTCAAGGTCACAGTGACCCTGAACAGTTAAATGGTTTCCAGACGATAACTTGAGAACGCTTGGGCCTAGGATCATAAATTTTGGTACGAAGGTGTAACATCATGAAATGCAGGTCAAGTTCGACTTTGAGGTCTGTAGGTCAAAGGTCAAGGTCACAGTGACTCTGAACAGTTAAATGGTTTCCGGATGATAACTTGAGAACGCTTGGGCCTAGGATCATAAATTTTGGTACACAGATGTAACATCATGAAATGCAGATAAAGTTCGACTTTGAGGTCTGTAGGTCAAAGGTCAAGGTCATAGTGACTTGGAACAGTTAAATGGTTTCCGGATGATAACTTTAAAACGCTTGGGCCTAGGATCATAATTTTTGGTACACAGGTGTAACATCATGAAATACAGGTCAAGTTCTACTTTAAGGTCAGTAGGTCAAAGGTCAAGGTCATAGTGACTCGGAACAGTTAAATGGTTTCCGGATGACAACTTGAGAACGCTTCAGCCTAGGATCATAAATTTTGGTACACAGGTGTAACATCATGAAATACAGGTCAAGTTCTACTTTGAGGTCAGTAGGTCAAAGGTCAAGGTCACAGTGACTTGGAACAGTTTAACAGTTCCCGGGTGATAACTTGAGAATGCTTGGGCCTAGGATCATGAAAATTGATAGGGAGGTTGGTTATGACTTTTAAGCAGATGACCCCTAATGATTTTGTGGTTAGTAGGTCAAAGATCAAGTTCACAGTGACCCAGAACAGTTAAACAGTTTGCGGATGGTAACTCAAGAATGCTTGGGCCTAGGATCGCAAAAGTTGATAGAGATGTTGTTCATCACCAGCAGATAACCCCTATGGATTTTGAAATCAGTAGATTAAAGGTCAAGGTCACAGTGACCAGGAACAGTAAAACGGTTTCTGGACGATAACTCAAGAACGCTTGGGCCTAGGATCAGAAAAATTGATAGGGAGGTTGTACATGGAGGATGACCCCTATTGATTTTGAGGTCATTATTTCAAAGTACAAGGTCACATTGGCTTGGAACAGTTGACGGTTTCCAGACGATAACTCAAGAAAGCTTGAGCCAAGGAACATGAAAGTTGATAGAGATGTTAATCATGACCAGCAGATGACTCCTATTGATTTTGAGGGCAAAGGTCAAGGGTACAGTGACCCGTTACAGGTAAATGGTTTCCAGACAATAACTTGAGAACACTTGGGACTAGGATCACGAAACTTAATAAGGAGATTGGTCATGACCAGTAGATGACCCCTATAGATTTTGAAGTCAGTAGGCAAAAGGTCTAGGTCACATTGACCCTGAACAGTTAAACCCTTTCCGGATGATAACTTGAGAATGCTTGGTTCTAGGATCATGAAACTTAATAGGGAGGTTGAACATGACAAGCGGATGACCCCTGTTGATTTTGAGGTCAATAGGACAAAGGTCAAGGTCACATTGAACCAGAACAGTAGAACTTTTGTGCAGTGAGCAAATAATTTCTGTTCCTTGTGCAATTACTGAATGCATCAAGGGGGGGCATTTCGTGTTCTATGAGCTCTTGTTTATAATTTATTTGAATTTGACCCTTTACAAAAATAACTGAAGGACACTATATCCTCAAAAACATGCTGGTGAAAGACCAGGACCTGGTTTGTCTATATAGACATGATAAAAAATTATAGTTTTTTTTTAGCTCACCTGCACCAAGGGCTCAGGATGAGCTTTTAGTATAGGTGCATGGTCTGTGGTGCAGCATCCTTTGTCAACATTTATACTTAAACATCTTCTCCTTTGAAACCACTGGTCAGAATTACACCAAATGTAGCATCCTGGCATGGTCCTCTCTTAAGTTTGTTC
The DNA here is from genome assembly GCF_021730395.1 of Mercenaria mercenaria. Taxonomy (NCBI): domain Eukaryota; kingdom Metazoa; phylum Mollusca; class Bivalvia; order Venerida; family Veneridae; genus Mercenaria; species Mercenaria mercenaria. The sequence goes on from NC_069373.1 coordinate 63,633,006, forward strand.
AGATAGGGCACTTAAAAGGCTGCAAGAGCTAAAAAAAAAAAGAAGAAAAAAACTTTAAAAATTTTTTCTCATTAACCACTTGATGGATCTTCATCAAATTTGGTCTTTAGCATCATTGTAAGATCCTCTCAAGTAAGTTCAGGAAGGGGCACTTAACCCACTTTTAGGGGTCACCTCTATTAAGCAGAAAAATAGAAATACAGTAAAACCTGTCTTAAGCAGCCAGCCAAGGGAGTGTGAAAAAAGTGTACCTTTTAATGACTTCTCTTTATGAACAGCTTGATGGATCTTTCTTAAAATTGGTTTGTAGAATTATTGTAAAGTCCTCTCTCAGTTTTGCTTAAAGAGGGGGGCTTAAGAGGTCTCTGGAGCTGAAAATAGAAATACATTTTAACAGCTTCTTCTCATGAACTATTTAGTGGATCTTCATCAAAATTGGTTTGTTGCATCATTTTAAAATCCTCTATCAAATTTGTTCAGATGGGGGCATGCACTTGACCCCTTTCAGAGGCTGCTAGAGCTAAAAATAGAAACACCTTATAATGACTTCTCTTTATGAACTGCTTGATGGATCTTCACAAATCTTGCTCCATAGCATCCTTCTTGGTCTTCTCTCTAATTTGGTCAAGTTTATTTGGCTTGGCCCATTTTAGGGGCAGTCAGAGCTAAAAATAGAAACAACCCTTAAGTGACTTTTTTTATGAACAACTTTATAGATTTTCACAAAACTTGGTCTAACTATCATCCTTTTGTAGTTCTCTCTCAAATAAGAGTTTAAAAATACAAATTCTTCTCATGACCCATAAGATGGATCCAGACATCCCAACTTTTTCTGAATGCCAAGTGGGAGTTTTTGCTTTCCAAAGTGGGAGATTGAGGTGTTCAAGTGGGAGATTTTATACCGCGGTAATAATGTTCATGATAACGAAGCTTTTAACAAATCTAATGATAATATAAACTTATTTGCCCTAATAAAATCACTAGTCTTAAAAAAATTCACTTGTCTATATCTATTATTCATGCATTTTTAATGTTTTGGAACAATAATACATGAAGTCTTCTGTGCAAAATTAAATAGTTATGGCACTTTAAGCACTATGTCTAAATTCAAAACAACACTGAGAATTAAACCTGCACTTTTATTTCTTTTGTTGGAAAGAAGACTCCCCAGGTGAATTTTACATGACAAACAGTACAGCTTTTAGAACTGTAAAAACAAAATGTATATAGCTAAAAGAATAAAAGTTCAAGCAATAGAAAATTTACTGTTTCATTCTCATCCCTGTCAACCAGTATTTAAAACCCCTGGCTCAAATACTTTTATTGATCAAAATCCTGTTATCCAAAATTGAATGTCCGGGTATTGTTACACTTTCGTAGATTTGCCTAAATCTCTAGTTAAAAGAATGTGTTTGACAAATTGTTATGATGCAAAGACAGTTTAACAGCATTTGATTGTAAGTGATATTAAAATTTACCATGACATTTCCTCTTATCAAAATGATTTTAAGAGAAATGTTTTTTAAAACCTAGCAGGTTGACTCGGCAACCATCTACTTTCGATTTCAAAAAGTTACAGAAAAAGGTAAAGCCAGTATAATTGATAATCTAAATTTGATTGAATTTAATTAGATATCTAATGTCTGGATTTTAATTTCAATTGTGACACATTAATCAACACCTGGCTTTGTTAAATCGTGTAATAAACAATAATCAGCACGGGTAGAATAAGGTGTGAAAATATCCGAAAGCTGTTGTTTACAGACTCGTCAGTAGTGATACAGTATCAGATAGGCGCAAAGAAGTGGATTATTTCATAATTTTTGTGTGTTTATGTTGTTTTTTTTTCAATCGGGAGATTGGGACTTCTGATCGGGGTGATCGGGTTTTACAACCAGAATCGGGAGAAACCCGATCGAATCGGGAGAGTTGGGATGTCTGTGGATCTTCACCAAACTTAATCTGGAGTTTACTTAAATGGTCTGGTCTCACATTTGTACAAATTTTTCTGCTTGGGCCCCTTTAGGTGCTGCAAGGGCTAAAATAAAATACCTTGTTATAACTTCTACTTATGAAGTGATTGATAGATCAAGACAAACCTTGGCCTGTTACATCTTTGTATAGTCTTCTCTCTATTCTGCTTGGCTCATTTTAGGGGCCAACAAAGCTAAAAATAGAAAACAAAAATAGTTCACGAACCCCTGCTGGATCTTCACAAAACTTTATCTTGGCAGCCTTGTATGACTTCTTTTAGAGACTGCAATAGTAAAACAGTAGAAAAAACATTTAATGAAATTTTGTTAGAAGTAATGTGTAATAGTCTTCATCAGGTGAGTGACTTAGGTCCAGTTGAGCATCTTGCTTCAGAAGCAGTGTCCAGTTTCCCTACAATTATTTTACTTTGATGTAAGTTATTATTTTTACACAAAGGTCACCTTGCACTCATTTTACAGCTCAAATATATCATATTTCATTGGAAATCAAATATTTGATCAAAAGAGGACATTATGTTGATAGTGTAATAATCCTGTTACAGTTGTACTCAACAATTACTACCATACTTAATTATATTTGTGTACACTTATGATATTACTGGTAACCGGAATAGATTAATTTCACTTTACCAATTCAGACTCTATTCCATTGATTTAGTAGTAAATCATAAAACTATTATAGAGATCTGTAATTATTTTCTATCCAAAATGTTGAGAGTAATTTTTTTCTCTCAATGGTTCTGGAGCTTTTCCTGTCTGACTCGTTCTCTGAGATAACAGTATTGATTCATAAAATGCACTCCGACTTTGCAAACTTCTGTTTGTTTTACCATAAGATCAATTGAGAACAATTATTTTTAAAGCAAAGGATCCAGAATCTACTGTGAAATCATTCATATTTGTGGGGTATTAATTTCTTGGAATTTCTGGTCAGGTGTGCAAGTATCATAAAAGGCGCTGGTCTTAGTATCATAAAAGGCGCTGGTCTTAGTAAAATAAAAGGCGCTGGTCTTAGTATCCTAAAAATTGCTTGTCTTAGTAACATAAAAGGCGCTGGTCATAGTATCATAAAAGGTGCTGTTAGTATCATAAAAGGCGCTGGTCTTAGTAACATAATCTTGCAAACTTACACAATCATAAAAAAATTGCTTACGCACACTTATATGAGTGTGGACAAAAACACTTGCAAGTCTCTCACAACCTTGTTATGGTCGCACAAGCTTGCAACACTATCTTCCTCAACCTTATTTATTTAGGTTTGTGAGACAGTTTAAATAACATGAGAGTCTAAAAATTTAATTATATATGTACTTCCCTTAATTTGACAAACTGCACACTGAGTTTATAAAACTCTCACACTTTCAGTGAAACAATATTTGTTACTAAGTGATCAATAGATGTAATTAAAGACTTAAAAATTAGGGACATTAAATGTTTTGAAACAACAAATTTTGACATAAAAAATTTAATATTTGGTTAAATATATTAACTCCCTTTTATACGTATCAGTGAACTAAAAGAGTTCTAAAAAGGTTACAGGATCGCAACCTAGTCGCAGTCTTAAATAGTCACAGGATGCCCGCTGCAAGCTTGCAAAGCAAGACTTATCTGCAAACTTAATTGCCGCATGCTTGTATTTGGTTTGGGTTTTGACCTTGGCCAACAGCTTTCTGTTAAACGCAATGCTGTTTTGTAGATTTTAAAAATCTAAAAGACTGATGAGAGAAATCATTTGTATAAGATTTTCTTATTAAAACTTGCTTTTTTCGGAAGACTATTTGAACGTGTGTTAATAAAAAAAATGTCACTGCAATCATGAGACATTACAGGAAATCATCATAAATAATTTTTAGAATTACCTGGTTTGTGAAAAAAAATCATAATATATTTGGCAGTCTGGCTAGAACAAGTACAGAAAATCAGCTTGGCAAGCCGATTGGACAAAAAATTGGCTGGCAAACGGAATGATAAAGATAACTGGTCAGTTTATCAAATCGACCTGATACAAACATTCCAACATGCATGGTGCTTCTAATGCCATGATTAGGGCAGCCAACCCACATGACCATTTGGTACCCTTAGTCTTAACACACTGGAAAATTGCTGGATCCAGGTAATATTTAAGTTACTATTGGAATAATATTTATAAGATGAAAAGCAATGAAGACAAGAAAGTATTTAAGTGCTTTCCTGGGCACAAAACATCTGCGAGACAATTCCTCAATACTTTCTTCAGACCCCAGCATTCACAAAACCTACAGGTTCACACTGGCCATAGTTTTCGTAGAAGCGTCAGTTCCAACGCTGCAGCGGTGGAGGATTCGTCTCAGTAGTGGTGGAGAAATATGGCCGGCTGACTACATTTATGCTGTCATCGGTAAGTTTTCTAATGAGTTTTTCACGTTTGACTGAAAACAACCAGTGAGACAGGAGCCCACATGTATACTCTTCTAGCCCACATGTGTTCTCTTCCAGAACATGGTGTTATTATTTGGCAGTAGGTTTAGTAACATAATTATGGTTCAAAATAAAGCTCACTTTTCGTGTATGTATTCAACAGAACGTATTTGCAAATCAATAGTATATCATTACTAAAAATTCAGTTTCTATTGCTGTCTAATGTCAAAGTGATTTCATGGACCTAACCCAATCAAAATCCCAGGAAAATGATGTTTACTTAAGTTAAAAGTTCATAACGAACATTAAAGAAACAAGATACACCGTAATGCATTGCAGTTGTATCCACCGCACACCGGTCCATTATTCCATATGCCTGGAATGAAAATTCACACATTACGAAGAAATAGTTGTTGCTTGACAGTGCCGTACTTACGATTTGATGCAAACGTGCTCGGGGTCACTTTGTACAAGATTTTACCATTTTTGATGGGAATTCTACAAAAACGGCAGTCCCTCGTCAAACTGTACAGAAGTGTTTACATCAATGACAAAGAACTGCACTGAGCAAGTTTTTGTGGCTAGAAGAGTACACATGTGGGCTCCTGTCTCACTGGTTGTTTTCAGTCAAACGTGAAAAACTCATTAGAAAACTTACCGATGACAGCATAAATGTAGTCAGCCAGCCATATTTCTCCACCGCCGCGGCGTTGGAACCACCGCTTCTGTGAAAGCTATGGCCAGTGTGAGGTTTGGTTCATGGCAAAGTATTTGAAAAAAGAAAAGGTGGATGTTTGGCAGACCTGTTGGGTTGAGTAAATCAGTTTGACATATTGCATTTTATTAAAATCCGTCAAGTAGTGAGGAAATATCAAAAAGTAGCTGCCGTGGAATTCGGAACCAAAGTCAGGTGAATTTGCTTAAGACTCGTTAGATAACAAATGGCAGTGCTAATAAAACAATGCCACATCAGTTTTATCCTTGCAAATATTTTCTCAGAAAAACATTGAAATTTAAACAAATTAATGATCAGATATAACACTGAATGACCCTTTTCATTGTATGATAACTCACAATGAGTGGTAAATCATTTTTAATGCATACACATTATTTTATTTATATGTATAATACAGTGGGTGGGGTAGTGCCAATTTGAAAAGAGTAGGACATGATTTTGTTTTGGACAAATGAAGTTTTCAGAATTTCTGAAGCCCTGCATATTGGGATCGCTTTATCCCCAGTGCCAATTGATGGGATCACCATATCCCCCAGTTTCAGTGTCTTTCCACTATCTTGAGAATGCCTGCTCTTGTGCAAGTGTTTATTCTGGACATTAGAGGAAGCCTTGTAATTTTGGCATCACTAAGACAAAGGAAGGTGAAGGTCACAGTGGTCATGGTCTGCTTGATGTTACAAGAATACTGGCATTTGTGATGCTCAAACTTCGAGCATTGGTAAGGGACATAGGAGGATCCTTTACAATTTCCATATTGATGAGACAAATGTCAAGGTCACATTGACAAAATTGAATGGAAAAGCTTGTACATGTACAGTAGCACTGTCTACTGTAAGAAAACAGTTATAAAGTGCTAGACTAATATAATAATGGTTCCAGCAGTAATGCTACAGTATGTTCCATATATCATGTAAAAACTAAATAATTTATATTTTGTCTGGTATAAGCTAATGAGCAGCTGTTATATTTCTAAAGTAGTTGACATTGATTTACAGCCTGTGTGAGATTAAGATCTATTACAGATATTAAGATATGACTTTTCTCAGACTGGTAATTTGCATTAAAGATCATTGTCTTGTTACAGGTTAAAGTAGCCCATTCATAGATTTCAGTTGTCACAAAACTTCCAGAAAAATATTATTACGTACTTGTTAAAATGAGTTTATCAAATGAACTCATTTTAAAATGAAAATACTAAAATTGTAACATGTTTCTCAAATATCACAGTTAATCATGGGCATTATGTTTTTGCAAAAAAAGAAGTATTGCTGATATATATTATTTATAGATGGTCAGGAAGAAGCTTTCCATATGAATGTTTTATACAATATTTTTGTTATAAAGCTTATGGAAAAACATATGCTTCATTGATTCTCTTGATTATTCTTGAAATTTTCTAATGGTAATCAAAATTTCGTTTTTGTTACATGATAGTCATACATTTCATTCAATTTAAAAAACATGTATAAAAATAGGAGGTGGTTGTATTATGTAGCATAAATGTCTCATAGTGATTGACACAATGTGCAGAATTGTAACCTTTCATATAGTTTTAGTTGAAGGTATTTAAGAACTGTCGGGTCAGTTTAGGTCATATTATTGTTCCTTCTCTTGAGAAGGAATATCTTAATCCGGTAAGTCACACTTGACTGAGCTACTGATATCGAAAGCTGTTGTAATTACAAGCTGGCCAGTTAAAATCCGTGACCTTAGAAATAACCTCTGACGTTAAATTATTCTTTCCTAATTGAGGCGACTCTCTGACTTAACGCGTTCCATGGATTACATATTACTAAACCCGAGGATGATTGATTGATTCTTTTATTTCCTCCATTCTTGAAGAACATAACATATGTACATTCAGTCGACCAGATAGACATATATCAGCAAATTTAAATGTAAACAACTAAATATTATCGTTACATTCAAATGCATGGAGATAATATGTGAAAACAAACCCCATTGCGACCCTCTAATTATGCGTAACAAATTCACAAATCGTAATGGATTGACCGGGTCAATGTTTTATTGCCGTATTTACTCTACTGAAAGTGGTAACATTTTTAATTTGTTGTTTGATTTAACAATTTATGTTAAATAACTAGCGTAAATACTTACCTGACATTTTTTGGCAGTATAAAACAGACATTGCAACCAAAATTTTACAAGATGATCATTTTATATTTATATAGATGTGCCCTAGAAGGAACTTTTGCTATTCTTTAACTTGTAGTAAGAATTTCAGGTCAGCCAGTTACAGTTTTACTGTCTCATCACATAGCACAAGGTATTGATTTCTGTGGGTGCATAAACCATGTCATTAACATTGGGATCAAAGGTCAGTTTGAACTTTTTTCTGCATTGCCTACTTTTACTAACAGGTAAATGACCTTTGCGGTGAAGGTAAATATCAGACTGAGTAATTTGACATTACATGAAAGAAGACCCCCAGGACGGGTCATATTTGACCCTGGGGGAATAATTTGAACATTCTTTGTAGAGGACCACTAGATGATGCCACAAACCAAATATCAAAGCCCTAGGACCTGTGGTTTTGGACAAGAAGATTTTCAAAGTTTTCCCTATATAAGTCTATGTTAACCATGTGACCCCGAGGGCGGGGCCATATTTGACCCTAGTGGGATAATTTGAACAATTTTGGTAGAGGACCACTAGATGATGCTACATACTATATATATCAAAGCTCTATAGGACCTGTTGTTTTGGACAAGAAGATTTTTAAAGTTTTTCCTTTCTGTTGCCATGACAACCTGAGAGTTCTATATGGAATTCAATACTTTGAACAGTTTTTAAAGAAGACCATCTAAAGAGCATCCCTGTGAAGTTTCATCAAAATTGGCCTGGTGGTTTAGGAGGAAAATGTTGTCTGACAAGAAGTTAAAAAGTTGAGAAAAAAATTATATTAGGACTTAAAATGAAATGATTTTAAATGGTAGAAATTCAGAAGAATCCTTCACAGTTTTATTAAATTCTAATGCACCAAGACATTTGAAAGAAGCAAGTAAATTAGATTAGTTTTTGCTTCACAAAGAGGAAGACTTAGTAATATACTATATTTAGTGTCACGTTTCCTGATCGAAAGTAGTGAAAAACCCATAGATTATGTCTGGGAACAGGTTTCCCCTGCAGAAAGCTCCAAGTTTTCAAATAATAAGATCATATTTTGCATATAAAATTTCCTTAGACAGGGGACAATTACTTTGCTATAGTGTTACTTTCATTATTAGATTTATGATCTGTAGGTTTCTAAAATAGTTTAACTACTTCTTTATTTACCTTTTGAAAAATTAAAACACAATATTAGTGTAAAGTTTTATGACAAAAAGAAATGATCTTCACACAAAAAAGGCTGAGGCAGTTTTTTTTATTAGTGTAATTAGTAGAGTTCTAAGAACAAAGAAGCCATGTAGGGAAAATAAAGTTTCAGTCTTAATCTGTTAATCAAAGGATTTTATGGTGAAAATTGCTGAAGAGTGTTCTGAATGAATGATAGGGACCATACATTAGCTATTGATGTGGGAGATTTTACGCCTGGGGCCCTAAAATAGGAACATTATTTATTTAAGTGGGTAATAATTTATGCATGGCCAATAAATACAGATTTTTTACAGCATTAGTGGTTAGAGCAAAAAAGATACTTTCTTGTTTGTTAGAACTGCTGTTCAAGACAGGTTATTTTCTTCAGTTTTAAGTCACCAGGTTTCACCGTATGCAGCCTGTTTGGTCTTGTGCAAAGAATATCTCTATACTTGTGACTTATAATGAACTGTTATAGGCACTGTTATTGCTCTGTTGGATTTGGTATGTCATACAGGTATACTGTATTCAGTTGAACCTGCCTTTGCAGTCACCTTTTTAAGCAGCCACTTTTCTTAGGGAGCATTAGTCAGGTAACTTCCCAAATTGATTTTTTTCCGTGTCTTCTTAAAGCAGCAACCAGATTGTGTTATTCCCAAATTACTTGAATTGTTAATACAGGTTGGACTTAAAGGGAATTCCGATAGTTTTTTATGCGCATCTTTCTGCGCAGCCGACACTATCTATGGAAAACTGAACTGAAGTCAACATTTGTTGAAACATGTTACAGACAGTCTTAAATATGAGGAATCTTGAATGAAATAACATTTTTGATAAGTTTTATCAGTAATCAAATGTTGATACTGGTTTATGTTGTATTGAAAAGTATCGTGCCTGACAGGTATCTTGCTATTTTTATGGTTGTGTTTTCACATCGCATTTTAGTACAAAGACAGTGTTGTTCATATAATGTAAGTTAATTGACTTAGTACTGATAAGACAATATCACCTTTCAGATTAATTGTATTCAATTATAGAAGAATTAAGAATTTTTAAACATTTTTTAATCTAAACATACATGTATCAATTTGGCCAGGTTCGCGCATTTTCCGTCCGAAACAGGTATTGTATTCTAGCGGTCTTAACATAAAATTTAGCCTGGTGACCATATATTTTTAGCATTTTATGCTCACAATACAATTATCTACACACAAGGAAAACAGGAAAAATTCTATGAAGAGTTTTTCAAATTTAAAAAATATTCTTCACTATGGGTATTTTCACTGAAAAAAGTTCAAAAGTAAATTTAACAATATTTTTCTTTCATTTGTACCCATTATTGTAGGATAGTAATTACAAATATGACTATGATATCAAATAAGTTATAATAAATCTGTAAAAAAAAAAACTTTATTGTGCTGTCTTGATGTAATTCTGTTGGTATTTATAAAAAAGCAGAAAATTATGAAAATGTTGAAAAATGCTAGCAGTTCAGCAACAGTGGTGTATTCAGTACAATTTCACAAAAACAAGCTGGTGACCTATTGTTTTATTGCTCATTGTTTTCAGCACAAAATTCTATAATATTGATTTAAAAATTCATGAAAGGAAAAAACTATAGGATTCTTAAGAGGAAAAAAAAAGGCATTTAAACACTGACTGCGGCACTAGAATGAAAGTGGTTTTTAGCTCAATGCTCAGGTGAGTTTTTGTGATCGCTCGATGTCCGGTGTCTGTCTGTCGTCTGTCTGTCTGTCAGCATTTAGCTTGTGTATGCGATAGAGGCTGTATTTTTCAACTGATCTTCATGAAATTTTGTCAGAATGATTACCTTGATGAAATCTAGGCCAAGTTCGAAAATGGATCATCTGGGGTAAAAAAGTAGGTCACCAGGTCAAATCAAAGAAAAACCTTGTGTATGCTATAGAGGCTGTATTTTTCAACTGATCTTCATTAAATTTTGTGAGAATGATTGCCTTGATGAAATCTAGGCCAAGTTCGAAAATGGGTCATCTTGGATCAAAAACTAGGTTACTAGGTCAAATCAAAGAAAAACCTTGTTTATGCGATAGAAGCTGTATTTTTCAATTGATCTTCATGAATTTTAGTGAGAATGATTGCCTTGATGAAATCTAGGTCAAGTTAATGGGTCATCTTGGGTCAAAAACTAGGTCACTAGGTCATATCAAAGAAGAAGCTTGTTAATGCAATAGTGACTGCATTTTCACCGAATCTTCATGAAATTTGATCAGAATGTTTGTATGGATGAAATCTAGGTCAAGTTTGAATGTGGGTCATTTGGTTTCAAAAACTATGTCACTGGGTCAAATTAAAGAAAAACCTTGTGTACGCAATAGGGGCTGCATTTCACACTGGATATTCATAAAATTTTGTCAGAATGATAGCCTTGATAAAATCTAGGTCAAGGTTGAATATGGGTCATCTGGGGTCATGAACTAGGTCACTAGTTCAAATCAAAATAAAACCTTGTGTATGCGATAGTGGCTGTATTTTTCAACTGATCTTCATGAAATTTTGTCAGAATGATTATGACCTAAGACTTGATGAAATCTAGTCAAGTTTGAAAATGGGTCATCTGGGGTCAAAAACTAGGTCACTAGGTCAAATCAAGGGGCTGCATTTTACACTGGATTTTCATAAAATTTAGTCAGAATGTTTGCCTTGATGAAATCTATGTCAAGTTCGAATATGGGTAATCTGGGTTTAAAAACTAGGTCACTATGTCAAATCAAAGAAAAACCTTGTGTATGCGATAGAGGCTGGATTTTTCAACTGATCTTCATGAAATTTGGTCAGAATGATAGCCTTGATGAAATCTAAGTCAAGTTTGAATATGGGTCTTCTGGGTTTAATAACTAGATCACTAGGTCAAATCAAAGAAAATACTTGTTTACACTCAAGGTTTTTGCTCCAATTTTAATGAAAATTCGTCAGAATGTTTGTTTCCATGAAATCACTAGGTCAAACATGTTTACACTGTTATAGTGTTATAGTGTTTTTCTCAGGTGAGCGACCTAGGGCCATTTTAGTCCTCTTGTTTTAAGGTTACTCTGGAACATAATTGTAACAGGTCTTTTCATATGTTCCTTTATTATTTTGTAAGAAGTAAATATAAATCTAATATTAAATTCCTGGTAGGATTATAGGAACAGTTTGATAGATAATTTCTTATGTAAAACTCTTGGGGAAAAATCTTACTATGTTGCTTTATTTTAAACTAAATTCTCCTGAAAGCTTTGTAACAGATTTCAACAACAGTTGGCATCAAAATTCAATTTAAAAGGAAGAAGAGAAATATGAAATTAAATAGATGTATTATGGCAAGTAAACCCAGTCATGTTTTGAGCTTTAGAATTATAGAATGATATCAGTATTTTCATACCACATATATTTTTTTTAAAAGTGATGAAAAACATTGTTAAAAGAAGCAATTTTGAAATCAAACTTTAGGTTATTCACAAGCTTTTCTGATCAGCATCCTAATATATTGTATGCTGGTTTGATTTGTCAAGTCATTATTTCGACTTTCAAGTCCACAGGAAGTTAATGGAGAAAAAAACAACGTAGTTACGGTAACAAAATCAAATTAAAGTCGGATTGGTCCTGTATAGAGAAAGAATATTACACTTGCTCAAGCACGTAATTTGTCTCCCCAGGGAAAGTCTCATTAGTTACAAAAATCATACATCAAAATCAGCGTCAATAATTACCCGCTATTCTATCATTTGTTGACAAAATGCTTTAAAGCCGTGTTCGGATATCACAATTCAATTAAACAACTAGAAACAAAATGAGATCACCAGATAATTGTCAACTAGAACATTCAAAACACGCAACCAGATGTAATAATTATTGATCTTAAAAATTGCAGATTGATAAATATTTCTTAGTAACGCACAGTATAATGGTGTTATTATTTTAGCAGTATGTAATATATAAACTGTCAACAGCCTTCTTGTTTAAAAAAATACTACATTTGTACCTTGTTACTCTACTTCCTATAGTTTTCATCCAATTTCAATAAAACTATTGAACTTTGTTACATCATCAACGTGAAGAGACATATTGTCCTGACTTTCATGTTTTATTTTGTTGCTTTGAGTTATCTTTTCTTTATTCTGTTTAGTCAACTCCTAAAACTTGAACCATCGAAATCAAATGAAGCATGGTATACATCATCAGCAGGATGTGTTCAATAGGGTTATTATAATAGCAGCTCGATCTGGGATGATGTATTCGGCTCAAATGGATTTTGCCAGATTGGATCTCACGAGGCCGAGATGCGGAAGCACCGAGTGTGATCCGACCTTGCAAAGTCCATGAGAGTGAATACAAAATCCCAGATCTAGCTACTGTTATAATGACCCTTTTATTGTATACCTCTATCTTTTTGTTTATTTTTTGTTATCAAATGAAATCTGCAATGTTTGTCAATATTAAAATAGAACAGAGTGAAGTTTCTATGTGTGCTGTTTATAGAAATGTGTCAGGCCATGCATATTAAATGAAAGTAGTCCGGCAACATACCATACTACAGGTAAAACGCAGAATTTTTTTCTGAATGTTCGTATTAAGCTACTTGTGAAATACAAGTCGTATTTTTGACAGAATTTATATAGATATATAATAAAATCATATACATAATTTCTGGACTTCTATATCGAGTTATTTTGTCTGGAGTATATCCCCTTGTTCTAGACTTTATAATGTCACAGCTACAGGCCTAGCATGTGTACTTGTCATTCTTTTCATAATGTATTCAGTCAGTGAAAATGAAACTTGGTACACAAATCATCAACATAAAATGACATGTGAATAGGACGTGTCCAACATTTTTTTTTAGCCCACTATTTGGAGAATAGGGGTGCTATTATACTCGCCCCAATGTTTGCGTCGGCGTGAGCTTTCTTTGTAAATGTTTTTCGGCAACCTTTGTTTTTCTTTGTTACTATTGCTTATATCTTACTGTAACTTCACATTAACATTGTTCAGCATGCAGACAAAGTATATGCAGGGGCTGGGCCCATTATACCCAAGATCAAGGCCAATTATTATTTTTATTTTTAAGGTTAAAGTTTTTCAGCAGCCTTTGTTTTTCTGTCATATCTTTGTTACTAATATTGCTTATATCTTTCTGTAACTTCACATAAACATAGTCCAGCATACAAACAAAGTATATGCAGGGGTTGGGCCTTAATATACCCAAGGTCAAGGTCACAAAGGTGTTATACTTAGGTTACTTTTAAGGTTTTAAGTTTTTCGGCAACCTTTGTTTTTCTGCCATATCTTTATTACTATTGCTTATATCTTACTGTAAGTTCACATAAACATTGTCCAGTATACAAACAATATGTGCAGGGACTGGGTCTATTATACCCAAGGTCAAAGTCACACAGTTGTTATACTTGGAATAATTTTTATGTTAAATTTTTTCGAAAGCTTCGTTTCTAGACATATCTTCGGTACTTTAAAAGATAATGACTTGAAATTAAAATTAAAAATATTTCTTTATAATCATCATATGCATGTGTGGTTACAATCCCCATAACTCTGTATATTTGTATATTTTGACAGAATAATGCCCCTTTCATACTTAAGTTTTTTGGAAATCTTCGCTTTCTTGATATAACTTCAGTACAATAAAATTTATAAGATAAAGACTTGAAACTTAAAATTTTTATCATCATCATCTGCATGTGTGGTAACAATCCTGTAACTCTGATTTGTATTTTTGACCAAATTATGCCCCTTTCATACTTAAATTTTTTGACAAACTTCGTTGACTGGACATAGCATTGGTACTATATAAGATAATGACTTGAAACTCAAAATATTTTAGGTCACCTGAGCAAGAAGTGCTCAGAGGTGAGCTTTTGTGATTGTCCTTCGTCCGTCGTCTGTCCGTCCGTCATCCGTCATCAACAATTTGACTGTTAACACTCTTGAGGTCACAATTTTGACCCAATCTTAATGAAACTTGGTCAGAATGTTAAGCTCAATAAAATCTTGGACGATATTGATATTGAGTCATCTGGGGTCAAAAACTAGGTCACCAGGTCAAATCAAAGGAAAAGCTTGTTAACACTCTAGAGGTCACAATTCTGGCCCAATCTTAATGAAACTTGGTCAGAATGTTACCCTCAATTAAACTTGGATGAGTTCGATATTGGGTCATCTGGGGTCAAAAACTAGGTCACCAGGTCAAATCAAATAAAAAGCTTGTTAACACTGTAGAGGTCACAATTTTGGCCCAATCTTAATGAAACTTGGTCAGAATTTTACCCTCAATAAAATCTTGGACGAATTCGATATTGGGTCATCTGGGGTCAAAAACTAGGTCACTGGGTCAGATCAAAGGAAAAGCTTGTTAACACTAGTGGTCACAATTTTGGCCCAATCTTAATGAAACTTGGTCAGAATGTTACCCTCAATAAAATCTTGGATGAGATTGATATTGGGTCATCTGTGTCAAAAACTAGGTCACCAGGTCAAATCAAAGGAAAAGCTTGTTAACACTGTAGTGGCCACATTTATTACCATATCTTAATGAAACTTGGTCAGAATGTTAATCTTCATGATCTATACATCATGTTTAAATCTGTGTCAGGTGGGTTTAAAAACTAGGTCAATAGGTCAATTCAAAGGAAAAGCTAGTTAACACTCTAGAGGCAACATTTATGACTGTATCTTCATGAAATTAATCTTGATGATCTTTAGGTCAAGTTTGAATCTGGGTCATGTGGGGGCAAAACTAGGTCACTGGGTCAAATCAGATGAAAAGCTAATTAACAATTTAGAGGCTACATTTATGACCATATCTTAATGAAACTTGGTTAGAATGTTGATCTTGATGTTCTTTAGGTCAATAGGTCAGGTGAGCGATACAGGGCCTTCATGTTTTTTGTTTAACCATCATCATCTACATGTGTGGTAACAGTCCCAATAACTCTTATTGATGTTTTTGACAGAATTATGCCCCTTGGAGTATCTTCCTTTTAAAGTAGAGGTCTCTTATTGAGACATAATGTTCATTTTACTGTTAAATCGCCGAATAGTGGAGTGCGCTGTCTTACGGACAGCTCTTGTTTTAGAATCCCTTAGTACATAAAGAAGTTATGACAAGGACACGAAAATTTGACCCTTTTTTTTATCTTTGACCTGTTAAGTGTAACATTGACTTTAAAGAGAAAAGAAAAAGAAGCGGATGGGTATTAACTACATATTGCCTATGTGTGTGTGAATTTTGAAAGAGGTAGATTTTTAATAGTATTCAAGTAATTGCAGGGCCAACTTTATGAGGACACACATACAAACAAACCGGACAGTCAGACTGTATGGTGACTTCCCCTCCTTCAAACTTTGTTTGTAGGGTTATAATTATGAAGAAATATTACAGGAGCAAGGGAAACGCTGATATTTAATAAATAAGTCAGTTGCTAACAGGCATACCGTCTTTTTTACGTTAATGGTCATAGAATAAAAAACTTACAAAAAGCATAATTATCATTTAAACAGGTCTGTCACGGGAAATGTCTTTCCATTGGTTAAGTAAACTTTTCAGTACTGTGCAAGCACAAACTGAAATATATTCCAAGCTAATGGTTTTAGAATCCTACCAATTCATCAAGATAAAGAAAAAGCTTTTGTTTGGCTTTCTTAGCTTATTTCCATTTTTCATGATGGAGGGAAAGTGCACCCTTTAATTTACATTTATATTAAAGGAAATTGAACAGATGCATAGCACATTGTGTAGCAAAATCCATTTCCATATTAGATTTTAAAACCTATCCTTAGGGAGTTTTTGTCTAAGCACTAGATTTTTGCCAGGAAATAATGATAATCTAGACCATATTTGGTGTAACTGAAGACAATTTATTCAAAACTTGTACTTGATGACAAATTTTCATGTCAATTTTTCTAACTGCATGTTTTCAAAAGTTGTAAGAGTGTTTAAAGGAAAGAGCAAATGATTGCAAGCTCAAGTAATTCTTAAAGTTAAGGAATGACAGGATGTGTGATTGTTATTAAATGTTTTATTGACATTTATATTCTTAGAACATAACAGAATCTGAGAAAAGAAATGCAAAATTCTGAAATTCAGTAACACAAGCTGTTTTCAGTTAATCTAGTACTGTATAGTGGAAGTTGTTTGTATTTGCATTTATTCCATGGAGTTTTCAAAGAATTTTTTTTTTAATTTCAAACAGGTATAAGCTGTATAAAAAAAAGACATATACATTGGTACATCCAAATTGTTCATTATCAGATTTGTGTATACCTGGCTAGAATCTCAGCCCCTTGTTGCTTTGATTCTCAAATGGACAAAAATGAATAAATTTCCTTTCTGAAGTCAAACATATACCCTATTATTTTCACATTTTGTTAAACTTCCCACAGATTAGCATTTTCTTTTCTCAGTTTGTTTAAAGCTACTTGTCCACAGTTTGGGAGCATTTATTCAACCAAGTTTGATATAGAATGTTTATATATGACACTGTATGTAGTAAGTGGGAATATAAGCATTAGATATTGGTTTTCTCCATTATTTCAAAAAATGTTACAATGGTTTGTTCCCTTCTTCACAATAGTTTTGGTAATTTATTAGGATATCTTGTAAAATTCATTATGTCAACATGTTTATACCACTGGTCACTTCCATAGCACCCACATTTATGAATTGTTAGCTCACCTGAGCAAGAAGTGCTCAAGGTGAGCTTTTGTGATCGCCCTCTGTCCATCATAGTCCGTCAGCAGTCGTCGGTGATAATATCTCTATGAAACTTGGTCAGAATGTTAATCTTGATGATCTTTAGATCAAGTTTAAATCTGGGTCAGATAGGGTCAAAAACTAGGTCACCAGGTCAAATCAAAGGAAAAGCTAGTTAACACACTAGAAGCCACATTTATGACCATACCATATTGAAACTTGGTCAGAATGTTAATCTTGATGATCTTTAGTCCAAGATAAAATCTGGGTCAGGTGGGGTCAAAAACTAGGTCACCAGGTTAAATCAAAGGAAAAGCTAGTTAACTCTCTAGAGGCCACATTTATGACTGCATCTCCCTGAAACTTGGTCAGAATGTTAATCTTGATGATCTTTAGGTCAAGTTAGAATCTGGGTCTGTGGGGTCAAAAACTAGGTCACTAGGTCAAATCAAAGGACAAGCTAGTTAACACTCTAGAGGCTACATTTATGACCATATCTTAATAAAACTTGGTCATAATGTTAATCTTGAATATCTTAAGGTCAAGTTTCAATCTGGGTCAGGTGGGTCAAAAACTAGGTCACCAGGTGAAATCAAAGGTAAAGCTTTTTACACACTAGAGACCTAATTTTAAGTTTGAAACTCATGAGAATTGATCAGAATGTTTGTCTTGATGACCTCTAGGTCAGGTTCGAATCTGGGTCATGTGGGGTCCAAAACTAGGTCACCAGGTCAGATCAAAGGTAAAGCTTGTTAACAATTTAGAGGTCACATTTATGACTGTATATTCATGAAACTTGGTCAGAATTTTAATCTTGATGATCTTTAGGCCAGGTTAGAATCTTGGTTATGTGCATTCAAAAACTAGGTCACCAGGTCAAATCAAAGGAAAAGCTATGAAACTTGGTCAGAAAGATAATCTTAATGATCTTTAGGTTTAGTTCCAATCTTTGTCAGGTGGGATCACCAGGTCAAACCAAAGGTAAAGCTTGTTAACAATCTAGAAGCCACATTCATGACTGTCTTCATGAAACTTGGTCAGAATGATAATCTTGATGATCTTTAGGTCAATAGCTCAGGTGAGGGATACAGGGCCTTCATTGCCCTCTTGTTAAGATACACCATGACTGTGACCTACTGACCTACTTTCTTGCTTTTTAAGATACAACCTTGAAATCTGGATGACAAGTACAGTTTTGCATACTGATCTGAAAACTGACTTTCAGTGACCATAAATGTGACTACTGACCCACTTTCTTAATATTTTAGCATCAGTTCGACATTTGAAACATGTAGCTCATATTACTCAGGTGAGCGATCCAGTGTCATCATGGAGTGAGATATGAGTAGAGAATGGTTGGAATTATGTTTTTGGCTGCTGAGGTCAAAGTTACTGTGTTTAAAAACATTTTCCTCGAGTCAATAGCTATATTGTTGATTGACATATTGTCACCAATGTTGGTGTAAAGCAAGCTTAGAAAGAGTCCAGTCTTGGGAATTTTGCACCGCTGCCTGGGGTCAATGTCAAGGCTACTGTAACTTGAAATAGAAAAACAGTTTCCTGCCAATTAAACTTTAGCAGTGTATATAGCAAGCTTACATGGCTTTGGATTGAATAATTAGCTGCTTGGATCAAAGTGGAATGTTAAAATCCTGAGGCCTGTTTCTTGTATTAATGGTTTGTTCAGGTATTATAGAATTATGGGCCCTTACACTTAGACATAATGTCTTGAAATTGAAGAATGGTAAAGTAAAAGTTTAATCTTACTTGTTATACTTACAACTACACTTCTTATAAACTGCAAAAGATACAGTGTAAAAAATTAATTAATAATGCTTTGATGTATACTATAAAGGTATAAATCTTGTCCATGGTGACATTGTTTAGATATTGTTTTATAATTTAGAGAGACAGTTTTAGGGGCATGATCAATATAATAAATAATGCAGAGATCTTCAGGGAATATTCACACCATGTTTGATGTGATTATATTGCCACTTAATGTGATTATGTTTCTATTCTAGTCATACATTGTCCTTTTTGTTGATATTGTCACTCTTTCATGTTTCCCAAAAAAATATTTAACTGCATGATAAATTCTTTTTTTTTGCAAAAGAATGCAGTAATTTGGTTAGTACTGTTAAGTAATATATTAACCTTTGATTTTGACATTTTAAGAGCTCAATTCATTTATAGCATGATTTACTTTGCCGTATATATATTTCTTGCACACCGGTCTGGTGTTTCCGGTGATTTTACCCATGCCGTCAAAACCCATCTGGCACCCCCCATGCCAGAAGACTCACGTGCTGTTAATGACAACTAGTGGTTCATGCACTGGTAATATATTGTTTATGTAAAATACAAAAAAAAGCCGGTACCTTGATAGTTTCTCACCGGTCCATATAGTATATTTCTCAATTCAAAATACGTTACTTTACCATAAGAACATAACGTTATCCTACAAACGATAAAAGTAAAGTTGAACTTTGTTATTGTGCGTAACACAAAACATCATGACGTTAATTTCCCGCGCTTTGAGTTCATTTTCTACTATAAGAAAGAGTGCTACAAAGAAAGTATTTCTACTTGTTATTTGTAAAATATGGTATGCAAGAAAAATAATGTGCCAGAATAAAATGCTAACATGTATACGATATGCAAGAAAAAATATCAGTCATGTGTTTACGAATCGGTTGGAAATATCCGTCCCTCGGCAAGTCTCATTTACCACTCAATGCGTAGGTGCCCTCGGAACGGATATTTCTATCCAATTCATAAACACATGACAGATATTATCAATATGTTGGGCTCACTTCCAGTCATAACTAGTTAGAATGGTGTAGTGGTTGTATGGCGGCTTGCTGCAATTATTTAGGCAGTTGTGACCAGACTGCGTGGATGCACAGGCTGGTCTGGATCCATGCTGGTCGCAAATGCACTATGTTGGCTTTCTCATGGTGTGCCTTATATTTTCTAATTGAATGATTCCATTTTTATTGACATGTACAAGTAAATTTCATTTTGGCCTCTTGTTTCTATGATTCAGGACCTTGGATAGAATAATTATGTAGATTGACACATACGAGGGGTGTTCCAATAATAATGTCATTTGCCTTTGTTTTGCTAAACTACAAGTGTTTTCGTCATTTTAAATTTCTCTGACCCTCAAAATACTCTCCACCTGCCTGAATACACCGTTTGAGTCGCTCAGTCCAACTTTGAAAGCAGAGTTCATACTCTTTAATGGGAACACCCATTAGGTACTGATAAACTGCAGACCCAAGGGCATTTCGCGACTTGTATCTCTTTCCAGACAGTTGGAATTTGAGTTTTGGAAACAAGAAAAAGTCACAAGGGGCCAGGTCTGGTGAAAATGGAGGATGCGGAGGGACAATAACTTTTTCTGATGCCAAAAACTCGGTCACAAGTCTAGCCTTATGAGCGGGGGCATTATCATGCAAAAGCCGGACGTACTTGAGTCCTGTGCTTGGGCGGCGCATGTGTAGCAGGACTTTAATTTTTTCAGAACAACATTTTTGTAGAACTTTGCTGTTACCGTTCTGCCTTTTGGTACCGGGATTTGCATTACTGGTCCCTTATTATCAAAGAAAATCACATACAAAACTTTCTTTACCGTGCGCTGTCGCTTGGCAATACTTGGACGTTTTGCATTTTTAGTGGCCCAAATTCTGTTTGAACATTTCCGCTTTGGCTCAAAATAGTATACCCATGTCTCGTCACCAGTAACAAGGTTGTCGAAAGCTTTTTTGTTATATTCGGGATACATTTTGGCTGGAAGTAGGTGTCTTAAAAAGTGTGGTAATGATTAATATGTAAAAATCAATTTGAAAATACAGATAATTCCTTAGCTTAATTGTCTGGCAAATTGTTCAGCAATTGTAACTGCCAGAGCTTTAAGTTAATTACTCTATTGTAAGTCAGCATAGCTGGTTTTATTATCATTTTTACACAAAACATCTCCCGCAGTTTCATATTTGCGATCATTGATAAATGGCTTCATTTGTACTGCCCAAATGCATCATATTTCAGTTAGAAATCAAACATTTAATCAAAAGAAGTCATTGTGTTGCTTTAATGAATGGCGTAATAATTCTTCTACAATAAACTCTCCAATTACTATCTTTCATGTTTATGATATTTGTGCCTACCTATTATATTACCATTAATCCTAACAGTCAATTCAGAGGATAAGTTTCACATTTCTAATTCAACCTGGATGGACCCATTGATTTATTAGTTTTACTGCAAAATATAAAAAAAGATACCAAATTCTTTGATTCTGATGTTTTATTTACTTTTTAAAATATTGAGAATAACCTTTAGCTCAGTTGTATAGTTGGCCCTGACTTAGGTTTTGGCATCCGTATCTGCATCGATCTGCACCTTGGTTAAAGTTTTGATGCACCTTTTTTTTATCTTTGTTATTAAATGATGTATTTGCTCCAGATTTAAAATGTTATTTCCTCATCATATCTGACACAAAAGCTATATCTCTTGCTTGAGTATTTCATGCATTATGTCCCCCTTTTACTTAGAACTTCATGTAAACTTTGATGTACTTTCACTCTATCTCTGTTATTATGGAGCAGATTTGATTCAGACTTAAAGTAGTTGTTTCACATCATCACCCACATCATAATAATTATGATGCAACTCTTGTACCAGTGTTCCATGAATTATATGCCCCTTTTCACTTAAAGTTTAGGTGCATTTCCTCTTTATCTCAGTTATAACTAAACAAATTTAATGTTTGAAATAGATGTTGGGTATCATCACCCGCATTCTCGCATACCAGAGGTCTACCATGGTTCCTGGATGAACCTTTTGGCACATTTCGCCTATATTTGTGGCTTGGTTACATTACAGGTAAAACATTTCAGCCAATCAGCATCTTTTCGCGACAAATCGTAGCAAATCAATCAAAATCGTCCGTGAAAAGTATGGCCGCGTTCTTTCCAATATCGATGCCATTATATATATTATTATTTCTTAAGGTAAATTTCTTTACATTGAATTACAGGAATAAATTCATTAATCGCAATCATGGAATATAGCCTTAACCTGTCGTTAACAAGTACATTGCTTACATCTTGTTTGAAGTTTCAATTCGGCATGCCAAATAGCAGCGAACAACGATTGGCTGAAACTACTCCAGTAATAATTACGAGTGCGCATGCGCACCAAATAAATGATAGAAATAAATCAGAAGTTCGTCTCGGGATTTTGACGAACCTCTGATGGATCAGAATGCATCACCCGCATCATATATTCTATGAATTATGTACCTTTGATACTTTCATACTTTTTTCTTGTTTGATATTTTGATGCTCTTAAAAGCCCACTCTGTACTGTAAAAATAGAAATGGTTTTGCACTAAGCAAGCGACTTGCAGTCAGCATGTAACCATGAAGATTGGTAGTCGCCAAACAACCAGCTACAGTTTGAGGTTTTCTTTGGAAGTCAAAATTGTTGATATTGAAGTAGCGCTAGGTCTACACATATTATCATATAACAATTGATATTATAGATTTGATTTTAATTCTTTAAGATTCAGTATACATTGATTTGTGTCATCGCTGATGATATAATATGGAACACAAATCTCATTATTACAGTGCATGCATGTTAGTTTGAAAAATCTGTTCAGGATAAGTTACCAGTCAGTCTTACCTGTTATTTCCCTCAACTCTTTATAAAGTGCTTAAGCTATTAAACTTTTGTGAATTTTGCATGACATTTTGATGCTTCCATGAATCTTTGTAGCTGCTTAATCGCCTGTCGTTCTAGAAATGCAAAATGTAGTGTTTGGGAATGTTTCTAGGGTTACCTTATAAGTAAATGTATTTGACAGACTTAAACTGTTGCCCAACATCATCATACCCATTAATTTGGAATATATTATCCCTTCAGTGATAGCTCTAGTTTCCTCAGATATGCCATATTATGCTATCAAGCATCCAGATAGGAGAGCATGTCACTCTTGTTTTGCCTCCAATGGACACGGAACTTTTCTTATCTTAGTGGGTCATTGATTCATATGTTGTGGGGAATAAAAATTTTTGTTTACTTAACCGCTGTCTTGTTGAACAGCCTGTCTATCTATATGTTCGTTTAATAGTTTGCTTGGAAGCAGTGGTCTAGCCTAGCAGTTTGCTAGTAGTAAATTATTACGTCAGATTAACTGACACGTCAGGATGACACCACCCTTTACTTTGAAAGGGAAAATAAAAACACAAATGCTGAATAAATTTGAAAACCAACCAAATTTTTACTTTTCTTTCTAAACTAATATTTTACAAAGTGATCTAAATATACAAGTTAGAAAAAATGCCAAAAATACTGATAAAGATGACAAATCAGCTTATTGAATGAAAAGAATAAAGTTTTTAAAGTTCTGTCAGAAAGTAAATAATAATCTCAATAAATGGTATTATTAAAGTATCTAAATGTATTTTGTGACTCTGTACTTTTATGACTCTGTTCAAAATTAACAGCAATGTAAATTAATTATAAATATTTACTGAAGTATTTAAAGATGAAAATCTAAAACAATTGCTGTTAAAACAATAGAATTTAAGTTACTTAATTATAGAAAATTACTTACTAATTTAGAGAAAAGTTACAATGAATTTAGTAAAACTCTTAGGTTAAATAAATAGCCAAAAATAAATACAAAATTAATTAATTATTGATTACTAAACCCTAAGAGAGATTTTTAGATGTTGTCAGTCCGAAAATTCCTTACAGAGTGAAGAAATGGCTCTGAAATTCTACTGAGGTAAACTCTTCCAGAATGCATTCAACCATGAAGGATGTAAAGTACATTCTGATTGGTCAGCATTTTTCTGATAAGCCATTCAACATTTATCTTACAAATCAGCTATGACCTTGGCAATGCTTATGTAAGCTTTTTGTCTTTAATCTAAAAATAGCTCAAAGTTCTTTCATAACTGGTCTTACTAAAAATAGCTGATGTAAAAACAAAATGAAAATATGTAATGATATTAAATGCAGTTTGTTGCAGTAAAGATAAACTGAAAGTACTGATGACTATGAAGTAAATAAGCAATAATAAAGTATCAAATGAATATACTGAACTGTGTGAATGTGCATGAAGAATGATCTACATAGATAAATCAGCAGTCCTTAATAGACTATTTAGTAGACTAGCTGAATGCCCTTAATAGACTAGCTAAATGTCTATGCTTTCAAATCTTAAAATACCATACTATTTGTAAATACAAACATTTATGATAAAATATTAGACAGTTAGATTATATTATGCAATACTGAAACTATGTATTATGTAACATTATGTTGTAAAACTCCAACTTTACAACAATACACTGGATTTGGGAAAAGAAAAAATTTATTACTTTAAGAAAAGTAATAAATTTTTTCAAGATGAAACTTGAAAATTCGAAAAAACGAAAACTTGTGGAAATTCAAAGGATGCTAAAACTAAATGTCGCATCATACTAAAATATAACATTTTTTGCTGAATGAAACAATCTATCTTGAGAGTCATATGTATTCACGAGTTATCGGTGTAATGGTCACGTCCTGGAATATGAAAAGAAGTAGCCTACATGTTTAATATAATGTGAGAATACAAATTGCAATTATTGTCTTCTTCTTGTCTCTTCACATCATCTTCTTTTACGTCATGTTCGGGGTTTATGGTACTAGTGTGCTGACACAATCACCTTAAATGTTCATTGCGCCCAATGTCTTTGCACTAGATTTTGTCGTATTAGTTTTGGGTAATTTTATGTCACGTTCGGGATTTATCGTACTAGTGTGCTGACACAATCACCTTAAATGTTCATTGTGCCCAATGTCTTTGCACTAGATTTTGTCACATTAGTTTTGGGTAATTTTATGTCACGTTCGGGATTTATCATACTTGTGTGCTGACACAATCACCTTAAATGTTCATTGTGCCCAATGTCTTTGCACTAGATTTTGTCGCATTAGTTTCGGGATTACTGATGTCTTCAGATGCGCGTTTATTTGAGAATATATATGTGTGTGTGTGTGGACACAACTACCTTAAATGTTTATATCGTGCCCACTGTTAACTTATATTCAGTATGCGTGTTTGTGTGCGTAGGTACAACCACCTTAAATGTTCATTGAACCTAAAGTCTCTGCACAAATTTATTTCTCTCAGTAGCATATGTAAACTTAAATAGTCTTGTAGATGTTGCGCGGTGCTATTCTGATCAAAACACTTTTTCACTTATATATACACTTTTTCTCTTTAACATTTATTCGTCAGAATAGCACTTGAAGAAAGGAAAGGAAACATCACTATATACTATGCAAATGCATTGTTTTTAAATAATTTTTTGTTCTATCGAATAACGAAAACATTTTACTCTGTTACATCTCCATTAAAAATACAATACAATAATAACAATAAAACTATGAAAACTCGAGCATTAAGTAGTGCACATACTTAAAACTTACAAGTTCAGACTAAGATATTTATATCTTTCACCTATGCATCATGTTTAAATGAAATTATTAAAGCAAAACTCATTGTCAGTCTGTGAAATTATATGCAAGAGAATGTTCTTATGTTTTCATCATCCGATTAACAGTTCTATAAAGAAATATACTCTGTATGTAAGTATATATATCAACTAATCAACAAAATTAAAGTTCACACCATTGTGAAAACTCACAAAAATGCTGTGCGTTAGACTTAGCCGCGAGTGGGGCTATACGCACCAATATGACACGATCGCTTATATCCCAGGGTTACAATAGCAACAAAAATATGTCTGTGATAAACATCCAACAGACGCCTATAGAAATTAGATCCTATAGAAAACACAAAAATTTGACACCTATTATACCTATATAATGATATCAAGCCCATAGAAACTTAGATTCTATGTAAACGAACAAAAAATCACTAAGAACCCTAAGGAAGCCTTACAGAGACTCATTCTGAAGAACTTCTCTTAATATGACAGCTAATAAACATTTTCACATAAACAAAGACATTCCCAAGTAAAACTTTTTACTTATCATATGTAAAAATTGTTGAAATTACTGAAATATATCAGCCTGAATTCTTAGCATGAAAAATGTATGGTAAACATTAATTAATAGATAAAAGCAAAAATCTTTACATGAACAAACAGAAAATCAAATGATATACAATGATTTACACAAAATTATTTTACACTTTAAAATGGCATGGCATGGAGTTGTAACATTTTAAATGTATGATACTTAAAATCTTAGATCACGGAAATCATAAATTGAGCCAAAAGAAAGTGATGTTTCTTACGCGAATACTTAGTAACACTAATACTTAACACTGGTCTTTACCGCGATCAAGTGGAATATCTTTCATCATCTGGATTGAGCGATATGTAGTTGGTCGCAAAATTGTAGACATCGACTTCTCTGGGTGATCTGGACATCTTGGAATGACATCATTGATGGTATACATCTGGTGGTTCTTCATGAACTTCTTGTTGACAATTCGATGGTTGATTGTAACCGCTTCATGGTTTTCTTTGGTAGTGTGTTTCGGTAGAAAACCTGGAGTAAACCATGTAGGAAGATGGTTATGGTCTGAACAGGGGTGGTCTTCTTGATAACTGCCTCTTGGTGATTTGGTGTTTCTTGTTTCTTCTTTGAAGTATGGCTTTGGTATTACAGTCCTTTGGTGTTTCTGGTTTGCCAAAGAAGGTACAATGTTGTAGTTTTGCAGTGGAGGACAGACGAGGCACTGCAGTCTGGTCTTGTTGTGGAGCCTGGTTGGTAGGTTGTGTCCCACTACAGGAACAGGATACAATTGTGGTAGTGGTGGTAGACCATCTTGAAGATAGTTGAATTTGATGTTGGCAAGAGCAGTGGTTTGAGGCGTTCTATGCTGGCCTGCTTGAAGCTTTCCTCTGTGACTGTATAAAGCTTCAAAGGCTGGCTGATGGTTTGTGTTTTCATCTGGCCGACTGCTTGTAGAAGATGGATGAGCAGGTAACGGATCATGCAGAGGTTGGAGTTGTATTGTTACTTTGGTGGTGGTGTTTCTTCTGCCTGCTTCCAGTAAAGGTCTATTCTGGTTTGTGGTTATTGTAACATCTTGCAGCAGTGGTGTTTTGTTTGTTGCCTGGTCTTCGTCAGAAATTAAGTTTTGACTTCCGATTTGGTTGCCTGATGATAAAAAGTCATCACATGTAGACGTGACGTGATGGTTCAGTTTGTAGCTGGTGTAGAGCGGTAGGACTGGTAGAGTACTGGTTTCTGGTGCCATCTTCTGTAGTTATGCTTGTTAGAATGCACTGCTGTTTTGTTGCTTCTTGGCAGCTGACAATATCTTGGTGAGACAATTACTGAGAGAAATATTCTTTCTCTACTTGGTGGAAGCCAATAAACGGACAGAATTTTGATGTTAATTTTGTAAAATGCTGTGGAGTGCTCTGAAGTTGAAAATTTGAGAGGGTAGCCTTTTTCGGACAGAATAACGAAATCATCCACACAATAAAGCCAAAAGTAAATTGTGGATACTTAAAAATGTAGAGCACTTACGGACGCTGAAATGAATGAGTTATTAGTTGGCTAAAGACTTCACTTCATAGATCTGAAACTGGGTCTGCTGCAGATCTCAGTGTAATATTGGAGTACTTGACTCGAACTGCTTGGGAGTCAGGGTCTCTAAAGGGAGTTGGCCTTTATAATTTAAAAGAGAACAATAGGCCTGGGCAGAAGAAAGAAAAGAGGTGTACAGCCATAAAAATCATATATAACACTTGCGTGCTCCAGCTTCCTCAACGTATAGCCAGAAATATGCTCTTACCGCTGTACTGAAATAATAACAAAACGATAAAATCATATAACGCCCAGTTTTACCCGACTTCCACACCGTATAGTCGGAAGGTTGTCAATGAATTTACCGTTCTATCTTATATGTTATTAAACTGAAACTAAGCTTTCTGATCAAACTCGCACGAGCTTCAACCTTACGGCAATCCTTGTCAGTTGAAATAGAACAAATTGCTTAGCACAGTTGAAGGAAGAATAGAAAGGACAAGGAAATACTGTAGTGTGGCAGTTCACTTAGGTACTTAATTGCTGAATTTGCCTTCAAAAATAATTTTGAAAAATCTACTACTTCAAAAAACAAAAATTTACTATTTCAAAAATAAGCTGCTTCCAAGTTGAGAAAATTAA
This sequence comes from Mercenaria mercenaria, assembly GCF_021730395.1. NCBI lineage: Eukaryota > Metazoa > Mollusca > Bivalvia > Venerida > Veneridae > Mercenaria > Mercenaria mercenaria. The sequence continues at coordinate 63,661,396 of NC_069373.1, forward strand.
CAATTTTCAAAACTATCCCAATTCTGACGCCATTGTTGTGGGGAATAAAAATTTTTGTTTACTTAACCGCTGTCTTGTTGAACAGCCTGTCTATCTATATGTTCGTTTAATAGTTTGCTTGGAAGCAGTGGTCTAGCCTAGCAGTTTGCTAGTAGTAAATTATTACGTCAGATTAACTGACACGTCAGGATGACACCACCCTTTACTTTGAAAGGGAAAATAAAAACACAAATGCTGAATAAATTTGAAAACCAACCAAATTTTTACTTTTCTTTCTAAACTAATATTTTACAAAGTGATCTAAATATACAAGTTAGAAAAATGCCAAAAATACTGATAAAGATGACAAATCAGCTTATTGAATGAAAAGAATAAAGTTTTTAAAGTTCTGTCAGAAAGTAAATAATAATCTCAATAAATGGTATTATTAAAGTATCTAAATGTATTTTGTGACTCTGTACTTTTATGACTCTGTTCAAAATTAACAGCAATGTAAATTAATTATAAATATTTACTGAAGTATTTAAAGATGAAAATCTAAAACAATTGCTGTTAAAACAATAGAATTTAAGTTACTTAATTATAGAAAATTACTTACTAATTTAGAGAAAAGTTACAATGAATTTAGTAAAACTCTTAGGTTAAATAAATAGCCAAAAATAAATACAAAATTAATTAATTATTGATTACTAAACCCTAAGAGAGATTTTTAGATGTTGTCAGTCCGAAAATTCCTTACAGAGTGAAGAAATGGCTCTGAAATTCTACTGAGGTAAACTCTTCCAGAATGCATTCAACCATGAAGGATGTAAAGTACATTCTGATTGGTCAGCATTTTTCTGATAAGCCATTCAACATTTATCTTACAAATCAGCTATGACCTTGGCAATGCTTATGTAAGCTTTTTGTCTTTAATCTAAAAATAGCTCAAAGTTCTTTCATAACTGGTCTTACTAAAAATAGCTGATGTAAAAACAAAATGAAAATATGTAATGATATTAAATGCAGTTTGTTGCAGTAAAGATAAACTGAAAGTACTGATGACTATGAAGTAAATAAGCAATAATAAAGTATCAAATGAATATACTGAACTGTGTGAATGTGCATGAAGAATGATCTACATAGATAAATCAGCAGTCCTTAATAGACTATTTAGTAGACTAGCTGAATGCCCTTAATAGACTAGCTAAATGTCTATGCTTTCAAATCTTAAAATACCATACTATTTGTAAATACAAACATTTATGATAAAATATTAGACAGTTAGATTATATTATGCAATACTGAAACTATGTATTATGTAACATTATGTTGTAAAACTCCAACTTTACAACAATACACTGGATTTGGGAAAAGAAAAAATTTATTACTTTAAGAAAAGTAATAAATTTTTTCAAGATGAAACTTGAAAATTCGAAAAAACGAAAACTTGTGGAAATTCAAAGGATGCTAAAACTAAATGTCGCATCATACTAAAATATAACATTTTTTGCTGAATGAAACAATCTATCTTGAGAGTCATATGTATTCACGAGTTATCGGTGTAATGGTCACGTCCTGGAATATGAAAGAAGTAGCCTACATGTTTAATAAATGTGAGAATACAAATTGCAATTATTGTCTTCTTCTTGTCTCTTCACATCATCTTCTTTTACGTCATGTTCGGGGTTTATGGTACTAGTGTGCTGACACAATCACCTTAAATGTCATTGCGCCCAATGTCTTTGCACTAGATTTTGTCGTATTAGTTTTGGGTAATTTTATGTCACGTTCGGGATTTATCGTACTAGTGTGCTGACACAATCACCTTAAATGTTCATTGTGCCCAATGTCTTTGCACTAGATTTTGTCACATTAGTTTTGGGTAATTTTATGTCACGTTCGGGATTTATCATACTTGTGTGCTGACACAATCACCTTAAATGTTCATTGTGCCCAATGTCTTTGCACTAGATTTTGTCGCATTAGTTTCGGGATTACTGATGTCTTCAGATGCGCGTTTATTTGAGAATATATATGTGTGTGTGTGTGGACACAACTACCTTAAATGTTTATATCGTGCCCACTGTTAACTTATATTCAGTATGCGTGTTTGTGTGCGTAGGTACAACCACCTTAAATGTTCATTGAACCTAAAGTCTCTGCACAAATTTATTTCTCTCAGTAGCATATGTAAACTTAAATAGTCTTGTAGATGTTGCGCGGTGCTATTCTGATCAAAACACTTTTTCACTTATATATACACTTTTTCTCTTTAACATTTATTCGTCAGAATAGCACTTGAAGAAAGGAAAGGAAACATCACTATATACTATGCAAATGCATTGTTTTTAAATAATTTTTTGTTCTATCGAATAACGAAAACATTTTACTCTGTTACATCTCCATTAAAAATACAATACAATAATAACAATAAAACTATGAAAACTCGAGCATTAAGTAGTGCACATACTTAAAACTTACAAGTTCAGACTAAGATATTTATATCTTTCACCTATGCATCATGTTTAAATGAAATTATTAAAGCAAAACTCATTGTCAGTCTGTGAAATTATATGCAAGAGAATGTTCTTATGTTTTCATCATCCGATTAACAGTTCTATAAAGAAATATACTCTGTATGTAAGTATATATATCAACTAATCAACAAAATTAAAGTTCACACCATTGTGAAAACTCACAAAAATGCTGTGCGTTAGACTTAGCGCGAGTGGGGCTATACGCACCAATATGACACGATCGCTTATATCCCAGGGTTACAATAGCAACAAAAATATGTCTGTGATAAACATCCAACAGACGCCTATAGAAATTAGATCCTATAGAAAACACAAAAATTTGACACCTATTATACCTATATAATGATATCAAGCCCATAGAAACTTAGATTCTATGTAAACGAACAAAAAATCACTAAGAACCCTAAGGAAGCCTTACAGAGACTCATTCTGAAGAACTTCTCTTAATATGACAGCTAATAAACATTTTCACATAAACAAAGACATTCCCAAGTAAAACTTTTTACTTATCATATGTAAAAATTGTTGAAATTACTGAAATATATCAGCCTGAATTCTTAGCATGAAAAATGTATGGTAAACATTAATTAATAGATAAAAGCAAAAATCTTTACATGAACAAACAGAAAATCAAATGATATACAATGATTTACACAAAATTATTTTACACTTTAAAATGGCATGGCATGGAGTTGTAACATTTTAAATGTATGATACTTAAAATCTTAGATCACGGAAATCATAAATTGAGCCAAAAGAAAGTGATGTTTCTTACGCGAATACTTAGTAACACTAATACTTAACACTGGTCTTTACCGCGATCAAGTGGAATATCTTTCATCATCTGGATTGAGCGATATGTAGTTGGTCGCAAAATTGTAGACATCGACTTCTCTGGGTGATCTGGACATCTTGGAATGACATCATTGATGGTATACATCTGGTGGTTCTTCATGAACTTCTTGTTGACAATTCGATGGTTGATTGTAACCGCTTCATGGTTTTCTTTGGTAGTGTGTTTCGGTAGAAAACCTGGAGTAAACCATGTAGGAAGATGGTTATGGTCTGAACAGGGGTGGTCTTCTTGATAACTGCCTCTTGGTGATTTGGTGTGTTTCTTGTTTCTTCTTTGAAGTATGGCTTTGGTATTACAGTCCTTTGGTGTTTCTGGTTTGCCAAAGAAGGTACAATGTTGTAGTTTTGCAGTGGAGGACAGACGAGGCACTGCAGTCTGGTCTTGTTGTGGAGCCTGGTTGGTAGGTTGTGTCCCACTACAGGAACAGGATACAATTGTGGTAGTGGTGGTAGACCATCTTGAAGATAGTTGAATTTGATGTTGGCAAGAGCAGTGGTTTGAGGCGTTCTATGCTGGCCTGCTTGAAGCTTTCCTCTGTGACTGTATAAAGCTTCAAAGGCTGGCTGATGGTTTGTGTTTTCATCTGGCCGACTGCTTGTAGAAGATGGATGAGCAGGTAACGGATCATGCAGAGGTTGGAGTTGTATTGTTACTTTGGTGGTGGTGTTTCTTCTGCCTGCTTCCAGTAAAGGTCTATTCTGGTTTGTGGTTATTGTAACATCTTGCAGCAGTGGTGTTTTGTTTGTTGCCTGGTCTTCGTCAGAAATTAAGTTTTGACTTCCGATTTGGTTGCCTGATGATAAAAAGTCATCACATGTAGACGTGACGTGATGGTTCAGTTTGTAGCTGGTGTAGAGCGGTAGGACTGGTAGAGTACTGGTTTCTGGTGCCATCTTCTGTAGTTATGCTTGTTAGAATGCACTGCTGTTTTGTGCTTCTTGGCAGCTGACAATATCTTGGTGAGACAATTACTGAGAGAAATATTCTTTCTCTACTTGGTGGAAGCCAATAAACGGACAGAATTTTGATGTTAATTTTGTAAAATGCCTGTGGAGTGCTCTGAAGTTGAAAATTTGAGAGGGTAGCCTTTTTCGGACAGAATAACGAAATCATCCACACAATAAAGCCAAAGTAAATTGTGGATACTTAAAAATGTAGAGCACTTACGGACGCTGAAATGAATGAGTTATTAGTTGGCTAAAGACTTCACTTCATAGATCTGAAACTGGGTCTGCTGCAGATCTCAGTGTAATATTGGAGTACTTGACTCGAACTGCTTGGGAGTCAGGGTCTCTAAAGGGAGTTGGCCTTTATAATTTAAAAGAGAACAATAGGCCTGGGCAGAAGAAAGAAAAGAGGTGTACAGCCATAAAAATATATATAACACTTGCGTGCTCCAGCTTCCTCAACGTATAGCCAGAAATATGCTCTTACCGCTGTACTGAAATAATAACAAAACGATAAAATCATATAACGCCCAGTTTTACCCGACTTCCACACCGTATAGTCGGAAGGTTGTCAATGAATTTACCGTTCTATCTTATATGTTATTAAACTGAAACTAAGCTTTCTGATCAAACTCGCACCGAGCTTCAACCTTACGGCAATCCTTGTCAGTTGAAATAGAACAAATTGCTTAGCACAGTTGAAGGAAGAATAGAAAGGACAAGGAAATACTGTAGTGTGGCAGTTCACTTAGGTACTTAATTGCTGAATTTGCCTTCAAAAATAATTTTGAAAAATCTACTACTTCAAAAAACAAAAATTTACTATTTCAAAAATAAGCTGCTTCCAAGTTGAGAAAATTAACAATTTTCAAAACTATCCCAATTCTGACGCCATTGTTGTGGGGAAAAAAAATTTTTGTTTACTTAACCGCTGTCTTGTTGAACAGCCTGTCTATCTATATGTTCGTTTAATAGTTTGCTTGGAAGCAGTGGTCTAGCCTAGCAGTTTGCTAGTAGTAAATTATTACGTCAGATTAACTGACACGTCAGGATGACACCACCCTTTACTTTGAAAGGGAAAATAAAAACACAAATGCTGAATAAATTTGAAAACCAACCAAATTTTTACTTTTCTTTCTAAACTAATATTTTACAAAGTGATCTAAATATACAAGTTAGAAAAATGCCAAAAATACTGATAAAGATGACAAATCAGCTTATTGAATGAAAAGAATAAAGTTTTTAAAGTTCTGTCAGAAAGTAAATAATAATCTCAATAAATGGTATTATTAAAGTATCTAAATGTATTTTGTGACTCTGTACTTTTATGACTCTGTTCAAAATTAACAGCAATGTAAATTAATTATAAATATTTACTGAAGTATTTAAAGATGAAAATCTAAAACAATTGCTGTTAAAACAATAGAATTTAAGTTACTTAATTATAGAAAATTACTTACTAATTTAGAGAAAAGTTACAATGAATTTAGTAAAACTCTTAGGTTAAATAAATAGCCAAAAATAAATACAAAATTAATTAATTATTGATTACTAAACCCTAAGAGAGATTTTTAGATGTTGTCAGTCCGAAAATTCCTTACAGAGTGAAGAAATGGCTCTGAAATTCTACTGAGGTAAACTCTTCCAGAATGCATTCAACCATGAAGGATGTAAAGTACATTCTGATTGGTCAGCATTTTTTCTGATAAGCCATTCAACATTTATCTTACAAATCAGCTATGACCTTGGCAATGCTTATGTAAGCTTTTTGTCTTTAATCTAAAAATAGCTCAAAGTTCTTTCATAACTGGTCTTACTAAAAATAGCTGATGTAAAAACAAAATGAAAATATGTAATGATATTAAATGCAGTTTGTTGCAGTAAAGATAAACTGAAAGTACTGATGACTATGAAGTAAATAAGCAATAATAAAGTATCAAATGAATATACTGAACTGTGTGAATGTGCATGAAGAATGATCTACATAGATAAATCAGCAGTCCTTAATAGACTATTTAGTAGACTAGCTGAATGCCCTTAATAGACTAGCTAAATGTCTATGCTTTCAAATCTTAAAATACCATACTATTTGTAAATACAAACATTTATGATAAAATATTAGACAGTTAGATTATATTATGCAATACTGAAACTATGTATTATGTAACATTATGTTGTAAAACTCCAACTTTACAACACATAAATTGCACTCCAACTTTACAATCATCTGTTTGCTTTACTGTCAGATCAGTTGAGAACAATTATTTATATTTTTTTAGATAAAGAAAAAGATTCAAGATCCAATAACTGTTTTTAGCTCATCTGATTTAAAAAAAAAAAAATGATGAGTTAATGTCATCACTTGATTGGCGTCAGTGTCGGCGTTGGCATTGCAGGTTAAGTTTTATGTATAGGGCAGCTTTTCTCCTAAACTATTAAAGCTTTAAAACTTGCAACACTTGTTCACTATCAATAGTTGACTTTGTACAGCAAGACACATAACTCCATACTGCTTTTTGCAAGAATTATGGCCCCTTTTGGACTTAGAAAATATCAGATTTCTTGGTTAAGTTTTATGTTTAGGTCAGCTTTTCACCTAAACTATCAAAGCTATTGCTTTAAAACTTGGAGCAGTTAATCACCATTAAAAGCTGACTCTGCACAGCAAGTACCGTAACTCAACATTGCTTTTTGCAAGAATTATGGCCTCTTTTGGACTTAGAAAATCATGGGTAAGACAATATTTCTATTATACCGAGACAAAAAAATCAGATGAGTGGTGCTCTTGTTATTTCTTACTTTGATGATTTCATAGTCACTTCAAGGTGTTGAAATGGCATAAAAAGGCAAGAGGTATATATTTTGAAAACATGTTCCATTATGGTCAAAATGAAAGGCGAGGTCATTGCTGTTAACTTTATAGGTATTTATTGTGTCCCTTACATGGAATGACACACATATTTGGATCAGTTTGTCCACCAGTACTGGCTAAGTTGAGAATGCAAGACCTGCTTTTGTACAAGCATTGATACTGGATGTTAAAGGAATCTTTTTACTTGTGGGGGTCACTGAGACAAGGGTCAAGTTCACATTGGCATTGGGTAGAATTTTTTGTTCCGATATAGCAGCTTACACTGCGACTGTAACAGAATGGTTCACAAAGTGCAATATTAATATACTGTATGTCAGACCATATCTTACTGCATTTATAGTGTTCTCCTTTATCATACAAAAATGATAATTTAATTTTGTCTGGTATAAACTTATGAGCTGCCTTACATTTCTAAAGTTGTTCATTTGATTTACAGCCCATGTGATCTTAAGATGTATTATAAATATCAGGATACCTTAAATGGTCAGTGTAAACTATCTGTTATATTCTGGAAAATTGTGTGTGGGACGAGCAGCGGTCACAAGCACGTGATGATGGCAGCTGGGCTGGAAAATATCCAAGACAGTTTTAAATTTCAAACTCTTGTACAGTTAGAAGTCATGTTTGTAATACATTGATACAAATATTCAAAATATAGAAATAATACAATCTTTAGGTGTCCGTTAGCAATTTCGTTCCACTCTGTAACTCTTGAACCCCTTGAAGGATTTCAAAGAAGCTTGACACAACTGTTCACCACATCAAGTTGACGTGCAGAGAGCATGTATTGGATGGCTTGCTTCAAGTTCAAGGTCACACTTAGGGGTCAAAGGTCATGTGACTTTGATTCGTGTCTGCTCTGTAACTCTTGAACTGCTGGAAGGATTTTAAAGAAACTAAGCACAAATGTTCACCACATCGAGATGAAGTGCAGAGTGCATGTTCCAGATGGCTTGTTTCAAGGTCAAGGTCACACTTAGGGATCAAAAGTCATACCTTTGGGCACAATTGCTCTACATTGTGGTGCTCTTGTTAGTTTTGTTTTCTTTCCATCTGGATTTACAAAAAAAGTTGTTGTTTTTTATCCAAGATGTGTGCACATTAAATGTGGGTGCGCATTATACAAGGGTATCTATGGTACAATTGGGCATACTGCTTCAAAACGTTTTGCTCTGCTTTTTGATTCTGTGTTTCTCTGCCTGTATAGAGATATTGTTCGTATGTTTTTGTGCATACCGGTATATAATTATTACCAGGTACACACTTTAATTAGAAAATCTGATGAAAGATACCTTTCAAATGATGCATTCTGCAGAACAAAGAAACACTTAATTTCTAGGTAATTATGATTGATGGAAAATAACTAGTTTGCTAACTTGCAATTACAAAACAAGAACAGTAATAGCTTGGGCAGCTTTCCAGTCATGAAATGAATACCTCATTATTTCAAGAACTTCCAGATTAAATTTTTGCACATTTGCTGTGACTAGAAATGTATGGTATGGTCTTTTATGTCAAATATTGCTATACCCTGCAGACTGATGAGATTGTTTAGTACTTGGCATATTCTTAAATAGTCTGGCTACTGACAAAAAAAATAATTTCTCTTATGTATTCTGACTTCAGCAGTCTTGGCTCTGATTATCTATGTTTTGAGAAGAAAAGGGACATAATTGTACAAAATTTGAATAGCCTCAGGAGTTATCTCCTGTGAACAAAACACAGAGTAAGGAACTAATTTTGTTGTATTAATTTTTGATTATATGTGACTATAGATTAGGATGTATTGGTATGCATGCATTCCTACAGAATTTCTGTCATACATATTTGAATATAGACTGGCTCCCGTCCCTATGTTTGTTCTTATTTACATATATATGTTTATTCATTAAGATGGAAGTAACTCCAGCAGGTTGTTTCTACATTGACTTTTTTATTGCCCCTGGCTCCAAACATAGGTATGGTTCAGCCATCAGATAAAATGTGCTATTTTAGAGGCTAAAGATTTTCTTATTTTGCTTGCAGTATTTATATATAAAAAAACCATGCAGCCAGGGAGCCAGGCTAATTTGAATATTTAGACATGTACTCCTAAAGTACACTTGAAACCTTAGAGGATCAAAGATAGGTAGAATTATTTTCTGTGAGCATTAGATGATTTGTTTTCTTTTTTTAGTGGGGATGGTTATTAGATTAAAGGTAAAGATCACAATGACCGCAAGACTGAAAATCTTTTCTGATTAATTACTTGAGAATGTTTGGGTTTGATCACAGTGAGGTTAAGACTTGAAACAGTTTGTTATCATTTACGTGCCTTAAACAGAGGTAAAACTTCAAGGATAGTTGCATGTGGTTAGTTAGTCTGTGTTCAGACCCTATGTTTTGTTCACAGGAGATAACTCCTGAGGCTATACAAATTTTGTATCATGATGTCCCTTTTATTCTCAAAACATACGTAGTTTACATGATTTTGAAGAAAAAACGTGTATCTTTAATTAAGATGTTGCTGTTTTGAAAGTTTTGATATTGAGATGTACCAAATGATATTTATTTATACCTTAATAATTGTTCAGCGAAATATAGTACAGTCCAACTTTGTTCAAGTGCTCCAACTTGCTCGGCCATGTACCAGGCTGGACACGATTAATTCTGCCTTTGCGACCAGTGTAGATCATGATCAGCCTGCATATTCGTGCTGTCTAATCATGATCTGCACTGTTCGCCATTCAGCCAGTATAATTTTGGTAAACATCCCTTTTAACAGTTAATGGTACTGTTCTAATTGAAAGATGGACAAGTTCATTATAGAAATTTAGCAGTGTAAGGGTTAAAAGATTTGGTTTGATAGATGATGTAATAATGTCTTATTTAAGTGCTTCAAAACAGTTCTATTAGCTTGAACATGCTTGGCATCTGCGTAAAATATGACGGTATATACTGCTGTGTCAAAAGTGTAAATGCGTCACAAACCAGCACTAAATGATATTCATTGTAAAAAATTATTTTTTATATATATATAGTAGACTTTTATTCAAACTCATTAAGCATTTTATACTTGTCGGATTTTTGAAGAAACCTGTCTGTAATACTTTTTCAGTTACAGCTTCTATTTGTTGTGGGCTTACTTTGCAAATGCGTGGCTCTGAGGCTGTGTTTGTGATGCTGTGCTTCCAAGAAATCTACCCTTACCTATTATCTTTTATAATTCAGTGCTTAAACGTATTATAAATGAACATGGCTTATCTGTCGTGTTCTAACCAACAAACAAAATATCCAAAAATACACAAATCTTACAGAACATAAAAAAGAGAAATAACAGAAAAATCTGAGGTCTAACTATATCAGGTCAAACTATGTATTTCAGGCCATTCCATTTCATTTCAAACCACAATTTGTGGTTCCCATATCTTGCCATCCAAATTAATTGCCTTATTTTTTCAGTTCACTTAGAGGTAATCATCTTTAAGATATGTAAATGCTTTTTTGCATTGTTTTAAAGAAAAGAAAGACCACTGAACTAAGCGCAATATCGGTTAAAAACCAATAATTACCGGTATGTTGTTAGTACCAGGTAGATAAATGGTTTATAGTGGTGGAAGAACAATTCATCAGATAATAGTTTGTACTGTTTTTCAAGGAATTTGTTTAATTTTTCAAAGTTTCTTTTTAAGAGTTTTACTTCAGTTTAGACCACAATTACTGTATGTGCTTGTGAACATGTAGAAAATATTATGTCTTCTTATAAAACAATGCATTAGATAAGGGGTTTCACATTCTGAGTACATTTTCATGTTTTTTAGCTCACCTGTCACAAAGTGACAAGGTGAGCTTTTGTGATCGCGCGGTGTCCGTCATCTGTCCGTGCGTCCATCCGTAAACTTTTGCTTGTGACCACTCTAGAGGTCACATTTTTCATGGGATCTTTATGAAAGTTGGTCAGAATGTTTGTCTTGATGATATCTAGGTCAAGTTCGAAACTGGGTCACATGCCATCAAAAACTAGGCCAGTAGGTCTAAAAATAGAAAAACCTTGTGACCTCTCTAGAGGCCAGATATTTCACAAGATCTTCATGAAAATTAGTCTGAATGTTCATCTTGATGATATCTAGGTCAGGTTTGAAACTGGGTCACGTGCCTTCAAAAACTAGGTCAGTAGGTCTAAAAATAGAAAAACCTTGTGACCTCTCTAGAGGCCATATATTTCATGAGATCTTCATGAAAATTGGTCAGAATGTTCATCTTGATGATATCTAGGTCAAGTTCGAAAGTGGGTCACGTGCCATCAAAAACTAGGTCAGTAGGTCAAATAATAGAAAAACCTTGTGACCTCTCTAGAGGCCATATTTTTCATGGGATCTGTATGAAAATTGGTCTGAATGTTCATCTTGATGATACCTAGGTCAGGTTCGAAAGTAGGTCACGTGCCTTCAAAAACTAGGTCAGTAGGTCAAATAATAGAAAAACCTTGTGACCTCTCTAAAGGCCATATTTTTCACGGGATCTGTATGAAAATTGTTTAGAATGTTCATCTTGATGATATCTAGGTCAAGTTCGAAACTGGATCAACTGCGGTCAAAAACTAGGTCAGTAGGTCTAAAAATAGAAAAACCTTGTGACCTCTCTAGAGGCCATACTTGTGAATGAATCTTCATGAAAATTGGTCAGAATGTTCACCTTGATGATATCTAGATCAGGTTTGAAACTGGGTCACGTGCCTCAAAAAACTAGGTCAGTAGGTCAAATAATAAAAAAAACCTTGTGACCTCTCTAGAGGCCTTACTTTTCATGGGATCTGTATGAAAGTTGGTCTGAATGTTCATCTTGATGATATCTAGGTCAAGTTTGAAACTTGGTCATGTGCGGTAAAAAACTAGGTCAGTAGGTCTAAAATTATTGAAATCTTTTGACTTCTCTAGAGGCCATATTTTTCAATGGATCTTCATGAAAATTGATCTAAATGTTCACCTTGATTTTATCTAGGTCGTTTTCGAAACTGGGTCACGTGCGGTCAAAAACTAGGCCAGTAGGTATAAAAATAGAAAAACCTTGTGACCGCTCTAGAGGCCATATTTTTCATGAGATCTTCATGAAAATTAGTGAGAATGTTCACCTTGATGATATCTAGGTAAAATTCAAAACAGGGTCACGTACCTTCGAAAACTAGGTCAGTAGGTCAAATAATAGAAAAACCTTGTTACCTCTCTAGAGACCATATTTTTCAATGGATCTTCATGAAAATTGGTCAGAATTTCTATCTTGATAATACCTAGGCCAAGTTCAAAACTAAGTCACTATGTCAAATAATAGAAAAAACGACGTCATACTCAAAACTGGGTCATGTGGGAAGAGGTGAGCGATTCAGGACCATCATGGTCCTCTTGTATTGAAAAGGGGAAAATCTGGATGAATTCGCCAATTTCACAATAGATACACTACTTATTTGGCAGATGTGAAATAAGTACATGCACTTGTTAAAGGACGTGGCTTAAAGAAGCTGCATAAAAATTTTGGGTATTTGATCTTTTCAAGGAAAAATAAGTTTTCTAATACCACTTGCATTTGGTTTCCATTAAATGTTCATTAGCATTAAGTCACTGTTAAATTTTGATTGGAAGGTAGGTGCATTTTCTTTCGGGTGGTGATCAAATATTCATGCATTAAGGCTTTCATTGCCGGACAGTTACATATTTTGTGTGTTTTTGTTTAACATAACATTGACAGGAAAATGTGTCATTTGATGATTTTCCAGCCTTTCTGGTACTAGAGAAAGACCTCAGGTGCCCCTCCATGCATGATACCAGAGGAAGACCCTAGGTGCCCCTCCATGCATGGTACCAGAGGAAGACCCCATGTTCCTCTCCAGGCATGCTATTAAAGGAAGCCCAGGTGCCCCTCCATGCATGGTACTAAAGGAAGACTCCAGGTGCCCCAACATGCATGGTACTAAAGGAAGACCCCAGGTGCCCCTCTGGACCATACATGGTTCTAAAGGAAGATCCCAGGTACCCCTCCATGCATTGTTTCAAGCACAACCATCCAGCTAGATGGCTTCCTCACCCGAGAGTTCTGCACCACAAGAAAGGTTTCCAACCCACAGGGGTGAGTTTAAACTAGAAACTCACTTTTCTAACTCAAAACTCACTCGAAATTCACTTTTTTAACTCAAAACTCGATCACTACTCAAAAAACAAAGAAATCCTCAAATTTATTCAAGCTACAGGTAGTTCGAACCAACTGAATTTCAAATATAATTAGGTAAGACTTACTAGAGAAACATGATGTACTACATATCTTACTAAGCAATTGACTAAAGAAAGTATGGAAATGCTATGAATTACAGTTTTATACTTATTCAAAAAAATCACATTAATTGTATACCGTATGAAGATAGAGGTTTTATAAGGTCCATAGGTCAGGCTGAGTTTGTGCAAATGAAGTTGAATGTACCATAAACCTTTATACCATGCACTCAATGCTTTTCATCCATAAAACCTTTTTTAGCTCATCTGATTTTTTGAAAAAAAATGATGAGTTATTGTCATCACTTGAGCGGTTGTAGGCGTTGGCGTCGGCTTCGGCGTCGGCGTCTGCGTCGGCGTTGCCTGGTTAAGTTTTATGTTTAGGTCAGCTTTTCTCCTAAACTATCAAAGCTATTGCTTTGAAACTTGGAATACTTGTTCACCATCATAAGCTGACCCTGTATAGCAAGAAACATAACTCCATCTTGCTTTTTGCAAGATTTATTGCCCCTTTTGTACTTAGAAAATATCAGATTTCTTGGTTAAGTTTTATGTTTAGGTCTACTTTTCTCCTAAACTATCAAAGCTATTGCTTTGAAACTTGGAATACTTGTTCACCATCATAAGCAGACCCTGTACATCAAGAAACATAACTCCATCCTGCTTTTTGCAAGATTTATTGCCCCTTTTGGACTTAGAAAATCAGTTTTCTTGGTTAAGTTTTATGTTTAGGTCAGCTTTTATCCTAAACTATCAAAGCTGTTGCTTTAAAACTTGCAACACTTGTTCACCATCATAAGTTGACCCTGTACAGCAAGAAACATAACTCCATCCTGCTTTTTGCAAGATTTATGGCCCCTTTTGGACTTAGAAAATATCAGATTTCTTGGTTAAGTTTTATGTTTAGGTCAACTTTTCTCTTAAACTATCAAAGCTATTGCTTTGAAACTTGCAACACTTGTTGACCATCATAAGCTGACCCTGTACAGCAAGCAACATAACTCCATCCTGCTTTTTGCAATAATTATTGCCCCTTTTGGACTTAGAAAATCATTTTCTTGGTTGAGTATTATGTTTAAGTCAACTTTTCTCATAAACTATCAAAGCTATTGCTTTAAAACTTGCAACAGTTTTTCACCATCATAAGTGGACACTGAACATCAAGAAACATAACTCTATCCTGCTTTTTGCAAGAATGATGGCCCTTTTTAGACTTAGAAAATCTTGGGTAGGACAATATTTCTATTACACAAAAAAAATCAGATGAGCGTCAGCACCCGCAAGGCGGTGCTCTTGTTTATATTTACTACAAGAGGGATATAACAGTCAAAAACATGTTTTTACTAACCAAAACTAACCAAATCTGGGAGATTAAGAAGTTTACTAACCAGAAAATTTTAATACAATATTCAAAAACACATCATAAAATGCATATATAGTATATTGCACATACTTTTTCAACATAAAAAATCAAGAAAAACGAACATCATTAATGACGTTGTAAAACTTCTAATCCCTTCTCTATAGCTGAATCCATTGTTAAAATATTCATTCTGCCTATACCTTCTTTTCTTATTATGCACTATGCTATTAGATAAGACTTACTGGTATCAATAGTATAAATAGTTTACACATATTAATTTAATATAACCAATAAGAAGACTATTATAATAATTAATATGATTTCATTTAGGAATTATTGTTTTTACATAATTATGATTGAAGACAAAGGGCAATTCTGACCTTTTTAATTTTTTGGTGTATAATCAAAACTAGCCAGATTAAAATGAAAGACAAATTAAACCTGGCTCATGTGCTCAACACCTATTAACTAAATGCTGATTAAGATCTTTATCCATAGGAGAAATTTATTGCAGTATGCCATACTGTGTGATCGGTCAGCTAACGGTTTATCATGAGATATCGGTTTATCATGAGATATCGGTCACAAGCTCTGACCAGAGTTTATCAAACTAAATAGTCAGAGCCAAGACTGATGAAGTCAAAATATATAAAAGAATTATTTTTCTAAAAAAATAAAGATTATCTAGTCGGTAGCCAGACTAGTGGTTAGCGGATGTCCTCTGTTATTTTGGAATTAGTAGTTCTCTGCACAAACATTTTCAAATTAATAACTGGACTGTTCTTGGGGATTTTTCTATCAAACTTCCTAAAATGATGATAAAAAATTTTGGTGGCATTAGGTCTAATATAAAGAAAAACAATGATCTTGGGACTGAAAAGGCTTGGGCATAATTGCCTTTGGTCAGTATTTTTATAGGGTGAATTAAAGAGTATACCTGAGACTGAAAGTGTAACACTCACTGTTCCTTCGGACAAGCCATCACCGGGTGGAGGCATATGTTTTACACAAACAGCCCTTGTTTCAATAAACACTGTTAATAATATAAGAAAGCAACAGGAATAAGATTATTCCCTTGAACATGTAATTGTGATATATCTTTTTGCAATAAACAATGTTGTACTACTGTACAAATGGTACTTTACATCTGTGTTATTAGTCAGGCTTTCAAGTCACATCTGTTCACTGGAACTAGCAACAATGAAACCTGAGTACAAATGTTACACAATCTACATATAGATGAGCATTAACACTTTGAATTTTGCAATCATGTTAAGAAAAAAACTCTATAATCAGCTAAGAACTTTACTGATGTTTACTTTATTAGCTCGACTATTGGAAGAATAGGGGAGCTATCCTACTCGCCCCTGCGTCGGCGTTAGCGTGAGCGTGTGCGTGAGCGTAAGCGTCACACAAATGTTAATGTTTGCGTACCACCCCAAGTATTTTCATTGAGATATTGCTTTGATATTTTGCATACTTGTTTACCATCATGACCCCAGTCTGTAAAAAGGAGGAGGCAACTCTATCAAGCATTTTGACTGAATTATGGCCCCTTTTCGACTTGGAATAAATGTTAAAGTTTGCGTACCACCCCAAATATTTTCAAAGTCCATTGAGATATTGCTTTGATATTTTGCTTACTTGTTAACCATCACGACCCCAGTCTGTAAAAAGGAGGAGACAACTCTATCAAGCATTTTGACTGAATTATGGCCCCTTTTCCACTAAGAATATGCTTATTGTAATGTTATAGGTTTACTCATAGCTTATATTATACTATTAAGCACTGAGAATAGTCGAGCTCCCTGTCCACTGACAGCTCTTGTTTTAATAATTAATGCAATTTCTTCTTTCGTTTTGGCACACTTTATTTTTTAAGTAGCTCACTCAAGGTAAAATAAGACTGCCATGTCTTTTGGCGTCTTGTATCTTAAATCTCATAGTACAACAAATGAGGAACCTGCAAGGCAGATAATTCCTTTCATTACAGGAACAGATCTGTTGTCTGAAACAAATGATATTTTAATTGCTCCTGGGGTCGGCTAGAGGCATTTCATTGAGGAAGCTAATTATTTTGGCTTGCCTGAGGATGATATTACTGACAGGAATTTTATATGAAAATTTACAATAAAGTCGGAAAGTCTTGGTTGTAGAGAAAAGAAACTTGATTAGAAGGTTCCTGCCAGGGAATAGATTCTTTGCATTGGACCAGCAGCTGTGCTTAATTGTAAATATGAAGACACTCTCTCAAGAATAAATTCTCTTCCTCGGACCAGCTGCAATTGCTTTATCGTCATCTGAAGATCTATCTTTCAGGGATAAAGTCTCTCTGTTTGTCTGTCCCTTTCTGGTGAAGCTCAAACTCTGGAGCTCTCAATCTGGGGGTGAATAATCTACCACTGAGCTCTCATGGCACACAATTCCACTTTCAGTGAAGTAATTTTGTCTGATTGTACAGCATCCGCCTCCGGTGTGATTCGATCCATGGTCGCATACCAAGGATGCAGTTGCTCTCAATCTGGGGGGGAATGCTCTACCACTGAGCTATCATGGCACACAATTCCACTTTCAGTGAAGTAATTTTGTCTGATTGTACAGCATCCGCCTCCGGTGTGATTCGATCCCTGGTCGCATACCAAGGATGCAGTTGCTCATCATTATGCAGATAGAACAGGGTCTTCTCTCAAACTCTTAATCTTGCATGAATGAGATGTGGAGACTGATGTCTAAATTCACCTTAAATTGTAAAGAATGTAAAGTGTAAAAAATAGTAATTTTATATCAGATATAGGATCCAATATATATTTTCGTGCTGATTATACGTGTAAAGGGGAGCAACCATCTGACATGTTCTAATCGATTTCTAGGTCAAGTTGGAAACTGGGTCATGTGGGGTCAGAATCTAGGTCAGTAGGCCAGATCAAAAGGAAATCTTGTTAACACTCTAGAGACCACAATTTAAGTTTTAAACTCATGAGAATTGATCAGAATATTTGTCTTGATGACGTCTAGGTCCAGTTTGAATCTGGCTCATGTGGGGTAAAAAACTAGGTCACCTAGTCAAATCAAAGGAAAAGCTTGTGAACACTCTTAAGGCCAACAGGGTCATGTGGGGTCAAAAACTAGGTCGCTAGGCGAGATCAAAGGAAAATCTTAACACTTCAGATTCCACAGTTTAAGCTTGAAACTCATGAGAATTGGTCAGAGTGTTTATTATTATTATTATTATTATTATTATTATTATTATATTCAAACTTGACCTAGAGGTCATCAAGACAATTGTCTTGATGACCTCTAGGTCAAGTTTGAATATAATAATAATAATAATAATTGTCTTGATGACCTCTAGGTCAAGTTTGAATATAATAATAATAATAATAATGACTTTACTTATTGAGGCAACACTATTAGGCATGCCCAATCTTCCAAGTGAGCCTCAGTTCTGAATCTGGGTCTTGTTGGATCAAAAACTAGGTCATCCAGTCAGATCAAAGGAAAAGCTTGTTAACACTCTAGAGGCCATGTTTATGACCATATCTTCATGAAATTTGGTCAAAATGTTTATCTTGATGATCTGAATGATCTTTAAGCCCAGTTTCGAATCTGGGTCATCTGGGGTCAGAAACTAGGTCACCTGTTGAAATAAAAAAAAAAAACCTTGTGTATGCAATAGGGGTTGCATTTTTCAAGTGAAGTGCATGAAACTTTGTAAGAATGTTTGTCTGCATGAAATCTCAGATGAATTTTTATCTGGGTCACATGGGGTTAAAACTAGGTCACCAAGTCAATTTAAAGAATAAGCTTGTTTACACTGTAGGGGGCCACATTTATTTTTCGATCTTCATAAAACTTGGTCAGAATGTTTTTATGCCCCCGCCATATAGTGTTACCCCTGTCCGTGTGTGTTTGTTTGTTTGTGTGTGTGTTTGTGTTTTCGGGAAAGCGTGGTCACAATCCTTGGTTGAACTTAGCCAATTTTCACTACATAAGTGGTCTTTGTGTCCGGGTCATAACTTTGACATGAATGGTCCGATTTCATAATAATGTGACACAATTGATACACATGGATAGATGATGTGTCCTGCGCAAAAACCATTTCACTAGCTCAAAGGTCAAGGTCACAGTCCTTGGTTGAACATAGTCAATTTTCACTACATATACAGATTACTAAATTTTCTGGATTTCCTACAATATTTTTTTGTAAATAAATAAGGCCAAGGGTCCTTCTTTTAGTTTGTGAGTAGTACCATGCCTGTGACTTTTCTCATGTTGCGGGGCCAACATGACACATTTCTAGTTTATCATAAAGTATTGGATGATTTTGAATCTGGGTCACATGGCACCAAAAACTAAGTCACTAGGTTAAATCAAGGAAAAGCTTGTATACACTCTAGAGGCCACTTTTTAGCTCCAATCTTCCCGAAACTTTGTCAGAATGTTATGGAATCTTGGACAAGCACGAATCTGGGTCAAGTGGGGTAAAAACTAGGTCATTAGGTCAAATCAAAGAAAATACTTGTTTACACTCAAGTGGCCACATATTTGGCCCAATCTTAATGGAAGTTGGTCAAAATATTTGTCTCCATGAAATCACTAAGTCAAACAGTTTTACACTGTTATGGTGTGTTTCTCAGGTGAGCGACCTAGGACCATCTTGGCCCTCTTATTTGAATAGTTTCTTTTCAGTGATTAATATGGGAAAGCTTCTTATGTTGAGGTTTATGTATTCTCACTAACTTTGGTCTATTACAGCATCCTTACATGGGTGCATTTCCATTCAAATGGCACTGCTCCACTGCTGAAAGGGGTTGCCAAAGTTAAAATGTAATTAACCGCCTGATCTTCATTAAAGTTGTTCCATTGCACTCAACAAAAATATATTTTGAATGGTAGACTATATATTTTATCATATCATATTGCAGTATCAAATAATGTCACTCAGTGACCTGTACTATCGACTTGTGTTTGCCTTTGTGCGGCATTGTGCGGCAGCTGGCACACTTCACATAGCTTCACATGTTGGTGCTAGATACAAAATTATTGAAAAGGCACAATGTTTTAGGCCAGTTTCCAGTACAGATTTGTATTTTATTAGCTCAACAGAACTTTGATCAGGATAGGCTGTTAGTTAGGCGGAAGGTCCATTATCCATCGTCCTGCTTCAATTGTCCTGTTGAATATATTTACATAGATATCTGCTCTGAAATTAATGTTGAGCAGCCTTGTAAGGTCCTCTTTCAAATTCATATAAGGTTCTCTTTCAAATTCATATAAATGGTTCTTTTTGGCCCCTTTTAGGGACTGCCACAGCTGAAAATGGAAGTTATTTTAATGAATTCTTGCATAAAAACTACTTTTTTCACTGGATCCGCTCATGTTTAAACGGGAGAAAAATCGTGTGCAAACAAGGCAATTCACGTGCTGTTAATACATGATTTTTATTTTTGAAATGCTTTGCCAGGGACGTATATATGTATTTCTTCGCAGACTGATATTTGGCATCTGCATCTTGTTTCTTCTATAGATAACATGCAATCCATAGTATGTTTAGATATATCAGTTTCCAACCCCAAACGTACTGCCCCCATCAATGTACACACTAGCTTCTCTTAGAGTTTACTCCCTTTACAAAGCGTTTGTTCAGTTATTGTAAATAACTGTGAATAAATAAGTATCGCGTGTAACTTGTGCTATTGCCCGTTTTTAGGTATTATATTAATGATTTTTGTTAGTATCAGTCGGTTTGTTTTTACCTGATTGTTTGCAGAATTCATATAATAAACCTCGAAAGCTAGTCACTAGCTTCGTACTCATCCGTACTCTGTTTGTTCGTACTCAAAATAATTCGAATGTAAGGTTGTTACTCTTAAAACAATTGTGTTCCTGTTTATCAAATTTTTAAGTTATATGCAAAATTATGTGTAATGTAATGTTTGTAATAACTAAAAATAAAAATAAGATGCTCAAAAACCTTCAAATCACGCTTTTAGTAGTGTTGTTGTTATGTGTGCCCCGGTTATGGATATTTAAAACATGTTTACCGTTTCCAAGAACAACAAGAATGGTAAATAAAAAATGTAACGGAATCGTCAAGTCATCATATATAAAAACAATGCATTTAGTCGTCGTGTAATGTTTTTTATGCAAGAATAGCGACAATACACGTTTGTTTTGTGTATTAACACCTGCAGAAGCCCTTGGGATATGTTTGTGACCTCAACCTTCGGTCTCGGTCACAAACAATCCCGCGGGCTTCTGCAGACGTTAATACACAAAAAAACGTGTATTATCCCTATATTCTTCCTATGAACCACTTGATGGATAATTTCAAATCCTTGTACGGTCCCCTCAGAATTGTTCAATTCTTCTGCTGGGCTCCATTTAGGTGCCACTATAACTGAAAATAGAAACACTTTTAAACAACTTTTACATTCTTAGGATCATCACTAAACTTGGTCTGTAGCATCCTTATAAGGTCCACTTTTAAATATTTTTAAAGGTTTCACTTTGCTCCTTTTAGGAACCACTACTGCTTAGAATAAAAACAAAACCTTTAAATAACTCCTCATGAATGAATCCATAGATCTTTACCAAACTTGATCTGCATCAATTTTGTATGGCCTTCTCTCAGATTTGTTCAAATAGTTGGGCTTGGTCTCTTTCAGGAGTTGCCAGAAAAAAGATTCTCCTATTTTCACCTGGTTTACAGATATGTACTCAACTTTTAAAAATGTCTTATCATGAACTTAATAGACCTAAGTTGATCTGAGGCACCTGTTGTTGGACAATTTTCAAGTTTGCTCTAATGAGAATGCATTTTGAAGCCATCACATTAGAAGATAGACAAAAGCTTTATATTTAATAAGCTGTAGAATTAATGCTTACCAAACTTGGTTAGAAATAAGGTTAAGAGGCCAAAGTCCTCCGTAGGTGAGCTTCTTTGGCCCATTTGGGCTGTTTGTTTGGTATCTGTTAACAGTACAGTCCTGACAACTTTGCGTACACAACATCAGTGTTTTACTGCCAACCATTTCCTTTTTTTTTTGTGTTTGTTTGTAGACTACATGATACTTAAACAGCCACTGTACATCAGTGTAAAAAGGTTAAAGATTGTCCTGGTTTTCAAATATGTATGAGTGCTTGATCTGTAGCACAGACCAATGTCAATTTTCTTCAATTTTACTTTCATGAACTGCAGAAATAATGGAAAGACAATGTTAGATAAACAAGTAGCAAGAAATGTTGTTGTTTTTTTTCAATCATTGCCTGATAAATAATGTAAAATTTCCATTATGTAAGCAAGCTTTTTTCTTGTTTTGTAGGGTTGTTAATTGCCTTCTACAAATTAGATACATAGAAGGAGGAAGTGTTTTAGTCATTAAGTCCCACAACAGCCTACTGTAATTAATTAAATGTCATCATTAGCATGCCAGTTATTCTTGCTTTGTTGAATGAAACATAGCTGTTTTATGGATCAGTTTTTTAGTGTTGCTCTTCTGTTTAGTGAAAACAATTCTGTAATTCCAATTTACTTGTTATCAGACCTCAACTGGTCCTTTGGCCTGTTTTGATGACTAGAATTGTCCATTTTCATCATTTTGTCAGTCAGTCAGTCTGTCAAGACTTTCATTTCCAGTCAGTAACTCTGCCAGTTTTTGAGAGATTTTGATATGATTTGGCTCAAATGTTCCAATAACGAGAACACAAGTCATGTGCAACACCCAGACCCCAAGATTAAAGGTTCAGGACACACTTGGAAGTCAAAGGTTATTTGAGCCATGTCATAAGAAAACCAACATAATGGCTTTGAAAGCGAACAGCATGTATCCTGACCAGACTGCAAAGCCACTATGTTGGTTTTCTCATGGCGCAACTCATTTTATTGTTCTCATCAATCAAGGGATTATAATAATACTTGGCTCAAGTGTTCCCCATAGCAATGTGATTTATCATGAACAACTTCTGGATCCCTAGCTTAAAGGTCAAGGTCTTGCAGTACATTTGGAAAATGCTTTATGCTTGTCACAGTGAGACAGATTCTCGTGAGCAAACATAAGATCTTTATCTTAAAGGTCAATGTCACCCTTGGCTGAGTGGGGTGGGCAAGGGTCATACTCACAAGAATCCATCTCTCTGAGGCAAGCAATGTTTTCCCAAAGTATAATTTCTGTGTAAAGCTTCATTGAAGGAAAGGAATGTTGGCTGAAATATACATGTTTGGTCGTAACTTTTTTGAATTTCTCTTTTCAGAACTCCATATGATCCTAAGCAGTTAGCAGTGAAGAGAATCATTGGTTTACAGGGGGACTCGGTGAGGTAAGTTAGAGGTTTTTGGATAAATTTAGAATGATATTTTCTGACCAAACTTTGTGCATAGCAGCTTATACATTGACCTTGCTTGGGATTGTATTTGAGACTACTGGGTCAAGGTCAGGTGTGCTGTTAATGAAAAAACAAGATCTCTGCAATTTTCTAGGCAGCCACATTGTGTTCAGATTAACGTGATATTGTTGCCATACTTGCAGTTTAGCAAGCAGATACTTAGACCTAGCTTGTGATTTTATTGAGAAATTGTGTTAAAACTTAATGTAATTATAGAATGTTTTGTTTGTTTTGGGTTTAACACCGTTTTTCAACAGTATTTCAGTCATGTAAGGGTGGGCAGTTAACATAACCAGTGTTCCTGGATTCGGTACCAGTACAAACCAGTTCTCCACAAGTAACTGCCAACTTCCCCACATGAATCAGAGGTGGAGGACTAATGATTTCAGACACAATGCCGTTTATCAAATAGTCACGGAGAACATAAGCCTCGCCCAAGGATCGAACTCACGACCCCGCGGTCCGTACAGCAACGCTCTTACCTAGTGAGCTAAGCGGCGGGTTAATTATAGAATGAATTATGTCTCTTGGTTTTGCCCTGTCCGTCGGTCTGTCACACTTCATTTTCGATCAATAACTGGAGAACCATTTGACCTAGAACCTTCAAACTAGGGTGGCACTGGCTTATAGAGTAGACAACCCCTTTGTTTTTGGGTCACTCCATCAAAGGTCAAGGTCACAGGGGCCTGAACATGGAAAACCATTTCCACTTAATAACTTGAGAACCACTTTACCCAGAATGTTGAAACTTTATAGGATGATTGGACATGCAAAATGGAGGACCTCTATTAATTTTGGGGTTACTCTGTTAAAGGTCACAGGGGCCTGAACATTGAAAACCATTTTCAATCAATAACATGAGAACCAGTTGACCCAGAAAGTTGAAACTTGATAGGATAACTGGACATGCAGAGTCGATGACCTATATTATTTTAGCGTCACTCTATTAAAGGTGAAGGTCACTGGGGCCAGAACATGGACATCCATTTCCAATCATTAACCTGAGAACCATTTGACCTAGAGCCTTCAAATTTCATAGGGTGATAGGACATACAGAGTAGATGACCCATGATAATGTTTTTGAAGTTACTCCATCAAAGATTAAGGTCAAAGGGGCCATATCTGTTTTTCACACTTCATTTTCGATCAATAACTGGAGAACCATTTGACCTAGAACCTTCAAACTTCATAGAGTGATAGAGATTACAGAGTAGATGACCTTTTACTAGATCAAAGGTGAAGGTCACAGGGGCCTGAAATGGAAAACCATTTCTAATCAATAACTTGAGAACCACTTGACCCAGAATGTTGAAACTTTATAGGATTATTGGACATGTAGAGCAGATGACTGCTATTGATTTTTGGATCATTTGATCAAAGGTCAATGTCACAGGAACCAGAACATGGAAAACAAGTTCTGATCAGTAAATTGAGAACCATTTAACCCAGAACCTTCAAACTTCATTGAATGATAGGACTAACAGAATTGATTACCTTTATCATTTTTATGGTCACTTGAGCATTTGTGATCACTTGAGCAAAGGTTAAAGTCACAGGGGCCTGAACATGGAAAATTCTTTCCCATCAATAACTTGAGACCCACTTGACCCGGAATGTTGAAACTTCATAGGATGATTGGATATGCAGAGTAGATGACCCCTATTGATTTTGGGGTCACTCCATCAGAGGTCAAGGTCACAGGGGCCAGAGCATGGAAAACTGTTTCCAATCCATAATGTGAGAACAACCAAGCCCAGAATGTTGAAACTTTATGGGATAATTAGACATGCCAAGTAGATAATCCCTATTGCAGCCAACCATTAGTGTCTTTTTGACTTTTGCTCCTGTTCCCTATTGACTTCTTGCCTATTACTACTATGCATTATGGGAGACATGGGCTTTTCTACAAATGCATTTTCTAGTTTCTTTTTGCATCCCTTTAATTACTCTGTCTGTTACTGTCATATCTCAAAATTATTTGACCTTAGTGATCAATCATCATAGGATAGCTACTCAACTTGTGAAGTTGTGCATCTGGAGTTTTGTTTGGGATTTCACTAGGTAAGACCACAGCTATGGCCATTAACAGTGAAAATTATGCCTAAAGAGCATAATTTTTGAGTTGCATATATGTAGAGTCATAAAACATTATAGGATTGTTAGTTGTACAGCTGTGAGTTTGTTTGGCATTTTACTCTGAGCCAGAACAAAATTTTGGCTTATGACTTGGTCAGAACAGAAATATGAATTAAGGGCCTAAAAGTTTGTGTCACACTGATCTCCTGAATATATGATACAGAGTTACGAAATTTTGTAGGAAATATTTCAGCTTGTGAAAATTTACATAGACTAGTAACAGGGCTTCGGAAATTTGCCAGTTTGTCGGTTTTGGACCGATTTTTGACTTTTCAGACCGATTTGTGAAGTGAAAAAACGAAAAAAATCGGTCCCGTAAAAATGGAGAAAAGTATAAATTTCGGTCTGATATCTCAATACACGGTCACCTGCCAAGTAGGAAATTGTTGGTCGCACCTTCAGATAATCAATAAACGTGTCAATCGGTCTGATTGTCACTTTGATAATCGGTCCGTAATTAGCGCGTGACGCAATCAGTGCTCGCGCGGCACATCCTTTAATGTTTGCAGACAGCCGACTGCGGTGTATTAAACATTTTTGACTGGTTTCCTAACGTTTCTGACTGGATCCAAATCATTTCGACGGGGATCCACTTCTTTTATTTAGAATCCGAGGAATGGTTTATTTCAAAAGGCTATGTTTGATCACGGTAACAAACAAATGGTCGCTGCATTTAATCAAAGAGCTATAATTGTACATTATAGGTCTTTGATTTAATGAGACATCACACGGAAAACCGATAAAAATAATTTTTATAATTACTTGATTTGAAAAAATTACATGATTCATTTGTTGGGGCTCCAGTTGAAACAAATGCAGAAAATCGTCTTTGCAACCCGACTGTACAAAAAAGAAAAAAATGGACGGGCAACCACGAATGATAAAGAAAACTGGAGTGGCACTGTTTATCAAATCGGTCTTTTAAAAAACGTTTCAAAATGAAATTTTGTTTACATCAGAAGAGAAAATATAACTTTATAAAATGTAGTTGCTTATTGAAGTACAACGTAAGTGAAAAGAAATATCCGTGGTCAACCCGCGTGACGTTTTGGTACTATACATGCGGGAAATTCGATCTCAGCGTTCAAATAACGTACACATTCGGTCCGCGGCAGAGTATTCTTTAAATACTGAGGCTGTTTAGCAGAGAACATGTGTCGTGTAACTCACTTTGACGCATTGTATTTTATAGAATTCAGTCAAAGAATGAGGAAACATCACAAAGTATCTGCCGTGTATACGGTATCGAAGTCACGTGCGTTGGCTTTTAGACTAGTTACGCACACGGTGTCAGTGCCTCGTATTATCTCGGAAAAACATCGAAATTTAAACAAAGTAACGATCACACATAACACTGAATAACTGTCTTCATTGTATGGTAACGCGCGGTGACTGGTAACTCAGTTTTAATGCATGACATGCATATTTCTTTACCCTATCACGTTTTACAAAATATGTAATATTGGGAATGCGGTGGGTGGGGTAGCGCCGATGTCAGGATTTTCGTTTCGGACCGATTGAGTTACCAAAATTTCCGGAGCCCTGACTAGTAACATGTCACTTGCATAGTGATGCACATACCTCATATTTTTCATTTTCACTGCTTTTATGGAATTTTATTGTGGATATTTTAAATGTTAATGTGTAACGCTGCGCGTGTTACGTAAAGTTTCTTTGGGGAATATTTTAGCTCAAAGTCAGTTTTTTTTGTTTGTTTTTTACTGTACATAACCGCTTATAAGATGCACTCGCTTATAAGACGCATCCCGAAATTGGACGTGCAATCTGGGGTCTTTTCCACTAACCCTCGTATAAGACCCGGTCATTTTTTGATATCAACAATGTAAAAAATTTGTAGAAATGCATTTTTAGCTCACCTGTCACAAAGTGACAAGGTGAGCTTTTGTGATTGCGCGGTGTCCGCCGTCCGTCCGTGCGTGCGTCCGTCCGTAAACTTTTGCTTGTGACCACTCTAGAGGTCACATTTTTCATGGGATCTTTATGAAAGTTGGTCAGAATGTTCATCTTGATGATATCTAGGTCAAGTTCGAAACTGGGTCACGTGCCTTCAAAAACTAGGTCAGTAGGTCTAAAAATAGAAAAACCTTGTGACCTCTCTAGAGGCCATATATTTCACAAGATCTTCATGAAAATTGGTCAGAATGTTCAACTTGATGATATCTAGGTCAAGTTCGAAACTGGGTCACGTGCCATCAAAAACTTGGTCAGTAGGCCTAAAAATAGAAAAACCTTGTGACCTCTCTAGAGGCCATATATTTCATAAGATCTTCATGAAAATTAGTCAGAACGTTCATCTTGATGATATCTAGGTCAAGTTCGAAACTGGGTCATGTGCCATCAAAAACTAGGTCAGTAGGTCAAATAATAGAAAAACCTTGTGACCTCTCTAAAGGCCACATTTTTCATGGGATATGTATGAAAGTTGGTCTGAATGTTCATCTTGATGATATCTAGATCTAGTTCGAAACTGGGTCACGTGCGGTCAAAAACTAGGTCAGTAGGTCTAAAAATAGAAAAACCTTGTGACCTCTCTAGAGGCCATATATTTCATGAGATCTTCATGAAAATTGGTCAGAATGTTCACCTTGATGATATCTAGGTCAAATCCGAAAGTGGGTCACGTGCCCTCAAAAACTAGGTCAGTAGGTCAAATAATAGAAAAACCTTGTGACCTCTCTAAAGGCCATATTTTTCATGGGATCTGTATGAAAGTTGGTCTGAATGTTCATCTTGATGATATCTAGGTCAGTTTCGAAAGAGGGTCACGTGCCATCAAAAACTAGGTCAGTAGGTCCAATAATAGAAAAACCTTGTGACCTCTCTAAAGGCCATATTTTTCATGGGATCTGTATGAAAGTTGGTCTGAATGTTCATCTTGATGATATCTAGGTCAAGTTAGAAACAGGGTCATGTGCGGTCAAAAACTAGGTCAGTAGGTCTAAAAATAGAAAAACCTTGTGACCTCTCTAGAGGCCATACTTGTGAATGGATCTCCATAAAAATTGGCCAGAATGTTCACCTTGATGATATCTAGGTCAAGTTTGAAACTGGGTCACGTGCCTTAAAAAACTAGGTCAGTAGGTCAAATAATAAAAAAAACTTGTGACCTCTCTAGAGGCCATACTTTTCATGGGATCTGTATGAAAGTTGGTCTGAATGTTCATCTTGATGATATCTATGTCAAGTTTGAAACTGGGTCAACTGTGGTCAAAAACTAGGTCAGTAGGTCTAAAATTAGAAAAATCTTTTGACCTGTCTAGAGGCCATATTTTTCAATGGATCTTTATGAAAATTGATCTGAATGTTTATCTTGATGATCTCTAGGTCAAGTTTTGAAACTGGGTCACATGCGGTCAAAAACTAGGCCAGTAGGTATAAAAATAGGAAAACCTTGTGACCTCTCTAGAGGCCATATTTTTCATGAGATCTTCATGAAAATTAGTGAGAATGTTCACCTTGATGATATCTAGATAAAATTCAAAACAGGGTCACGTACCTTCGAAAACTAGGTCAATAGGTCAAATAATAGAAAAACCTTGTGACCTCTCTAGAGACCATATTTTTCAATGGATCCTCTTGAAAATTGGTCAGAATTTTTATCTTGATAATATCTAGGTCAAGTTCAAAACTGGGTCACATGAGCTCAAAAACTAGGTCACTATGTCAAATAATAGAAAAAACGACTTCATACTCAAAACTGAGTCATGTGGGAAGAGGTGAGCGATTCAGGACCATCATGGTCCTCTTGTTTTCGAACATGATGTGTTTTGGAAGAAAATAAAATGGTAAATCGCCAAAAAAAAAAATGTAAACTTCAGTCATTAAGTTTTAAAATATATAATCAGCTTATATACGATTATTTTTCTGTGATAAACACATTGAAATGAATTAAAAACGGAGAACTTATGTCTACAAAACAGCCGAAATTTTGACGATATCTGCCAATGTTGCACAATGAAATAAAATAAGGTATTTTTAAAAATATATTTTTATGTATAATAAAATGCATAAGAATAACCAAGATACGACGAAAATACCGGTACGTCTAGAAAAGTTTGGCGTTATTCACCAAGATTATTCAGAATTTTGCAGACTTGTTTATTAAAACGTAAATCCATTTTTGTATGTAATAAAATACATTTTAGCCTCTAGGAAACGGTGAAATTAGGTGTACAAATCGGCCGAAATTTTGGCGATATTTGCCGATGTTATTCGAAGAAATAAAAATAAGTCTTTTAAAATGTATTTTTATGTGTGATAAAATGCATTTAAATAACCAAGATTCGGCGAAAATACGTCTAGAAAAGATTATTCAAGAGTTTGCAGACTTGTTTTATAAAACGTAATACTAAACAGAATGTTTTAAAATCCTATTTTATACGTAATAAAATACTAGAAAACAGCGAAATTAAGTCTACAATTGGCCGAAATAATATCGCCGATTTTATTGCGGGGCTTCCAAATATGACACGTGTCAGTCAATCACAGCTTGACATCTGCCAGTCAAATACAGGTATGCCCACTTCGATATATTATCCAATCAATTGTTCGAGTTTCGAGTAGCTAGGCATCTCTACATTTGGCAAGAAGATTAGTCCAAAATAATTTTCGTTCGCCATTCTTTGAAGATACCGAAGTTTGACATCAATCAGTGTCAATCACAAAACTGTTTATTTGCTGATCTGTAGCATCAAATATTTTATAACGAGTGTGTTTTAACACTCTAAAACAGTTCTCTGTAATTGGGGCCAACTAACTTTTAATTGTTTTTGGTTTGCGGGCTGTGAAAATATTTCTATGTTCAGTTACTGTCCATTCAGACATCCCAACTTTTTCTGAATGCCAAGTGGGAGTTTTTGCTTTCCAAAGTGGGAGATTGAGGTGTTCAAGTGGGAGATTTTATACCGCGGTAATAATGTTCATGATAACGAAGCTTTTAACAAATCTAATGATAATATAAACTTATTTGCCCTAATAAAATCACTAGTCTTAAAAAAATTCACTTGTCTATATCTATTATTCATGCATTTTTAATGTTTTGGAACAATAATACATGAAGTCTTCTGTGCAAAATTAAATAGTTATGGCACTTTAAGCACTATGTCTAAATTCAAAACAACACTGAGAATTAAACCTGCACTTTTATTTCTTTTGTTGGAAAGAAGACTCCCCAGGTGAATTTTACATGACAAACAGTACAGCTTTTAGAACTGTAAAAACAAAATGTATATAGCTAAAAGAATAAAAGTTCAAGCAATAGAAAATTTACTGTTTCATTCTCATCCCTGTCAACCAGTATTTAAAACCCTGGCTCAAATACTTTTATTGATCAAAATCCTGTTATCCAAAATTGAATGTCCGGGTATTGTTACACTTTCGTAGATTTGCCTAAATCTCTAGTTAAAAGAATGTGTTTGACAAATTGTTATGATGCAAAGACAGTTTAACAGCATTTGATTGTAAGTGATATTAAAATTTACCATGACATTTCCTCTTATCAAAATGATTTTAAGAGAAATGTTTTTTAAAACCTAGCAGGTTGACTCGGCAACCATCTACTTTCGATTTCAAAAAGTTACAGAAAAAGGTAAAGCCAGTATAATTGATAATCTAAATTTGATTGAATTTAATTAGATATCTAATGTCTGGATTTTAATTTCAATTGTGACACATTAATCAACACCTGGCTTTGTTAAATCGTGTAATAAACAATAATCAGCACGGGTAGAATAAGGTGTGAAAATATCCGAAAGCTGTTGTTTACAGACTCGTCAGTAGTGATACAGTATCAGATAGGCGCAAAGAAGTGGATTATTTCATAATTTTTGTGTGTTTATGTTGTTTTTTTTTCAATCGGGAGATTGGGACTTCTGATCGGGGTGATCGGGTTTTACAACCAGAATCGGGAGAAACCCGATCGAATCGGGAGAGTTGGGATGTCTGTCCATTACAATTTACAAGTTAATTTAAAGCCAATACATTCTGGTGTTTTAAAAGGAAAAATAATACATTTGTAAAAAAAAATATACTTTTGAATCGTAAAATAAGTTAGTATCGATTTTTATAGCGGGCCGAAATACGGTACGTGCCATTACAGATTTTATCACCGCTATGCTAATGGCTGCCGAAAAACGAAAGTAGCGGTTTGCAGTGACAGAAATAAAGATGTACTGAGCTATAATTTGAAGATTTTTCAAGATTTTCTTTTAATTTTCTTGTAGAACTCGCTTATAAGACGCGTCCCACTCTTTGGACTGGAAATATGACTCCTAAAAATGCGTCTTATAAGCGGTTATGTATGGTAATTGTTTGTTTGCCTTAAGTCCGCTTAAATTGAGGGAATTAGCAAAATCCAGATTCTGTTTTTTCTTTTATTCAGTTATGGATGTCCACATAATAACAATAATTTCTATAAACACAATTAAATTAATTAAAACTTTGTAATTATCTTGTCGGATATCTCGACATGAAACACAGAAGTATATGTCCTTCTTATTTCGTAGGTAAAATTCTTCTGTTCTGTTATCATTGGCTTTTTATGAGGTTCATGACAACAATAAAATTAACCAATGAGATTGCAGGAAACCTACATGTCCCCTAGCAACAAATCTCGGATACCGCGATATCCAGCAAGATTTCACGTGATTTCACGTGACCAGGGACCTCTGTTCTTGCGTGTCAAAAGATTATTATCTCATAAACAGATACTAAGATTATATGATAAAATGCAATAAGATCATTAACAGACGTATGATAGCAATTACCGGTAGTTTGACACTGCAAGATCTTATCAATGTTTAGTAAGAAATAAAACATTTTTATAATGACAGTGTGTAAATTCTTTTGGTTCTTTTAAAATTATTGACAAAGTTCGAGTTTTTACATATACATCCATTTTTAAACATTTTTAAAACAAATTATTTGAAAGTTTTAAACACTAATGTCACCACATGACAAATGTAATGGCATGTTCATTTTCACTGGCCTTGAATATCTATGACTTAATTTGACATGGCACTTGAAAAAGTCAGTGACAGTATCACTCACCTTTTTCCAGTTTGATAGGTTTTGTATATTACATTAAATTAATCATGATTAAATCTTTCAATAATTCCCTAATGGGAGTTTTGAAAGTCTGGAAATATTGCATGGGAAAAGAATGAGGTTTTTGCCATTGAAGGGCAGTCTATGTGTACCCTTTTCTGGAATTTGTTGGATAAGTGATTGCTTGCTGTCAATTGTTCAAGCAGAAAACTTTCCTCATGACAAAAACCACAGAAGTGTATCTGATAAATGTAAGAATAACAATTACAATCCTGTAGCATTCAACAGTTGTCTTGATGGACGGCTGTGGTCAGCAAAAAAGGCGTTAATGGCTATCATTTTCAATTCTTTGTCCAGAACTTTTGCTTCAGAGTGCTTCATTAAGGAAATGAAAGACACATGGTAAGTGGAAGTCTGACAGAGAGCAAGGATATCAAAGATGGGGGAAGATTAGTTTGCTTTTTGTAAATGTCATCAATCACCATGGCGATAATTGGTAGGGATTTAGCTCTGTGACAGGAGTTAATGAAAATAATGGTTTCAGCTGTAAAACTTTATTGTGTAGCTGTTTTTTTTGTCACATACTGTGACAGTGAGGGAATTTTTGTGATGTGTTTAATAAAGTATGTAATATAGAACTTAACAAGTCCTGAATAAGACTATTACTTGCAAACTCTAGGGAAATTGGCAATATCGCAGTTCTTGCATGATTCTATCATCTTGGTCAGCAAATTGTTTTGCTCCCAAATTTTAAAACAAAATTGTCCTCTAAAGCAGTTTGAATGGGACCTGCCTCCAGATTAATGTTACAAGTTTGGAAACTTAGATCACACTTATTTTCCATTTATGATTATAAGTAAAAAGTGCACTATAAGAACACTCTCATTATAGTTCAGCAGGAGAAATTCCTGAATTTAATATCATACTCATACTGTCTGAAATAATACATGTTGGTTAGGAAAATGGGACATTTAAGTAATTTTACTGTTGGTTATGAAAATGGGACATTTGAATAATACATGTTGGTTAGGAAAATGTAACATTTTAGAAATACCTGTTGGTTATGAAAATGGGGCATTTAAATAATAGCATACATGTTGGTTAGGAAAATGGGAAATTTAAGTAAATACATGTTGGTTATGAAAATGGGACATTTAAAAAATACCTTTTGGTTATGAAAATGGGACATTTAGATTAATACATGTTGGTTAGGAAAATGGGACATTTAAATAATATGTGTTTATTAAGAAAATGGGACATTTAAGTAATACCTGTGGGTTAGGAAAATGGGACATTAAGAAATACGTGTTGGTTAGGAAAAATGGTATGTACATACATTTAAATAATACATGTTGGTTTGGAAAATGGGACATTTAAATAATACCTATTGGTTAGGAAAATGGGACATTTAAATAATACCTATTGGTTAGGAAAATGGAACATTTAAATAATATCTATTGTTTAGGAAAATGGGACATTTGAATAAAATCTGTTGCTTAGGAAATCTTTATGGGACATTTAAATAGTAATATCTATTGCTTAGGAAAATGGGACTTTTAAATCAATACCTTTTGTTTAGGAAAATGGGACATCTAAATGATACCTATTGGTTTGGGAATTAGGACATTTAAATAATATCTACTGGTTAGGAAAATGCGACATTTTGATTATACCAATTGTTAGGAAAATGGGAGATTTAAATACACCTGTTCATTGAGAAAATAGGACATTTAAATAATACTTAAATTGATTAGGAAAATTGGACTCAATTATTGTAGTTGTTTTCTGCTCTCTTTTCTTTCATTATGCTTGAAGATGAAGTGGATAAGAGTTTTGCCCTTACCCTAATGACTTTTACCTTGGATGTTTATGTCATACAGTTATTCTGTTTTAATTTGATGTATGTTGCTTTAGCAAATTTTATCTGCTAAAATCTTCAAAGATTTGTATATTTTGTTTCTGGAACTGTAACCTTTACCCTGCTAAATTTCTAAAATGAACTGGTCTATCTTTCAGTTTGGACAGTACCATTAACTGTTAAAAGGGGTGCTTACCAAAAAGATACTGACTGAATGGTGAATAGTGCAGATCATGATCAGTCTGCATGGACGTGCATGCTGACCGTGGTCTGCAGTGGCTGCAAAGGCAAAATCACTTGCCGCCAGCAGGCTAAAGGTGAAATCATTCAAAAGATTATTGTCCTTCTGGCGGTAAAAAGATTTAGATCATTGTAAGGAATCAAATTTCTTGCCCGTCATCAATATGTTACCAAAGTTTATAGCTTAGAGTGACCTCTATCTATCTAATTTTAGGGGACCAATGAGTTTTGATATTATGACATTGTACAGTCAGAGTGTTATATCCCTTTTAACCATACCAAAAGTCACAGAATTGAAACAAATACTTTTTCCTTAAGCAAACAATATATTAAGATGCACAAGAAATGAAATTACCCCAAACTGGTAAGAAATTGTATCCCCTTCAGTGGCATATTTTTGTATAAACTCTTCTCAATTTTGTTTGATCTATTCAGGGATTTAAAAGACCTTTCCAAACAGTTATATACTTTCTAAATAGAATGAAATAAACAAAACTTTGAAGATTTTTGCAAATTATATTTTATTATACACAACTAGTATGCCAATGTTATTAATGTGACGTTTATTTATTTAAAGGTGAGTGTTTATTTGAGGGTTAACCATTAAATATATTATGTGCTTTTTACATTTTAAAACAGATCAAAGAAAGACAGACATGTTAGAACCATGGTGCCAGTAAACCATGTTTGGGTTGAGGGAGACAACTCTGAATACAGTCATGATAGCAACAACTATGGACCAGTGAGTTGTTTACCTTAATTCTCATTTCTCTGAACTTTAAAAAATATTGTAGTTTTTTCAGCCAGAAATAAGCGGAAGTTTAGAGTGAATACATAATATTGAGCCGTGCCATGAGAAAACCAACATAGTGGGTTTGCGACCAGCATGGATCCAGACCAGCCTACGCGCATACACGCAGTCTGTGAGGATCCATGCTGTTGGCTAACAGTTTCTCTAATTGCTATAGGCTCTGAAAGCGAACAGCATGGATCCTGACCAGACTGCGCGGATGCGCAGGCTGGGCTGGATTCATGCTGGTCACAAACCCACTATGTTGGTTTTCTCATGACACAGCTCATAATTATAATGTATATGTAACTCTCAGTCATCAGATGAGTGATACAGGGCATTACCAGCCCCACGGTCCTGGCACTGCATATGGAAATTTCCTAGATGTGCGGTGTCTTCCACCAAATAAAGAGGCCAGTTCTTCCCAGATAAGAGAGCTTCTGATGTATCTGGGCATGTTTAAGAACAAGGCTATCTATTCACAAAGAGCTAGACATGCCAGTATCTAAAATATTCCTCTCTCTTCTTGTTCTGGGGACTTTTCATCGTTCTGTATCTGTACTGGTAGAATATGAATTTGGCACCCAGAGTGTCTTCCTTTGTATGTAAAGCACCCGTATGTTTATAATGAAAAGGGTGCTATCAAACTCTTGTATTATAATAATTATATTATTGAAATTGAACCTCATTTGTTGATATGGCATTTTTTGGTGTTTGTTTATATTTTAATTACTTCCTTTTTCAGATATCAATGAGTCTCATTACATCAAAAGCAACACATGTTGTGTGGCCGCCAAGCAGATGGCAAAAGCTGGACTCTGTTGAAATAAATTCAGACCGTGTATTGAAAAATATACATGACAGAACATGTAAAAATAGTCCTTTCTAACAGAATTAAGATATGACTTGAAACACTTTAAATTGATACATGATAATGTAGTTAGTGCAATATTAGTGCAGAAATGTTGCAAATCTTGTGTGGAAATTTTAAGTTAGAGAACACAAAAAATGTATCGGATAATGTTAGCGATCCAAGCATTAGTTTTTATGCCATTAGGAAGCAATATTAGAACATGGAAAAAGGTTTAAAGAACTTTTATGTGAAAACAGTGACAATGAAAATATTATTTTATAAAACTAATGTGGATCCACTTGTGCGCCACTGTCATAATGGGAAGCTTTTTTGCTAGTGTCATAATAGGAAGCTATGTGCCTGTGTCTTAAAAGGAAGCTATGTGCCTGTGTCTTAAAAGGAAGCTATATGCTTCTGTTGTAATTGGTAGCTATGTGCCTGTGTCTTAAAAGGAAGCTATTTGCCTGTGCTGTGTTGCAAACTTGACAAATTTTCCTAATACAGCTGTTGTTGAAACTTGAAACGTTCAGATGAAAACATTTAAGTGTCTTTGGTAACATCTTGTAAAGTGCACATACCCTATGGTCATTAAGTTTGACTGTACATAGCTTGTAAAATGCAATTGGCTTTTAAATGTTTAAAAATGTCTTTCTTTTCCAATGTTCATCCAATTGTCTTAAAAGCCACCAAGCCATTTTAAGGATTTGTTGAATCTGTACAACTTATGATGGCTCTGCAAGCTGTCAATTTACAAAATAAACCTGTTTCTTGTAATGTGATTTTTCCTAATATTTTGTTCTCAAAGGGCTAAAATGTTTTGGACAGCATGTTTTTCATACATAAATAGGGTTACACAGTAAGAAATACATAAATGGTTCAATTTAGTACGAAAATCTGTAGAAATGACTATGTTATTAAAAAAATAGAAGATTTTTTAAGTATGTGTAGGTTACTAACCGAGTAGGAGGTGTTCATGAATTGAAAATACCCGCGCTCGTGTGAATCGTGACACCGAGAGAGTGAAGCGCTCGAGGTGTTATCACACGACCACGGGTATTTTCAATTCATGAACACTGATCTGAGATGTAAGTAACTGACCTGCACAACGTCATTTTAAGTTAGTTTTGATTAATTTCTTTATTAATAAGTTTTTCCTTCCCCCAGCCAGAAAAAATGATTGTGGGAATTACTTCAACTTCAGCAGGTAAATTGAAATACGTAAAATGATATTTAGAAAGTTTATGAAAGTTCTGCTTAATACGCGAAAGTAAATGCATTTTTGTTATTGTAAGTATTGACCTGGCACTCATTAATCTTCGCCAATATTTTCGGACGTTTTCGTTATTTTACGCGATATTTGTGTCCTGAAAATATCTAGATTAATCAAAATAACCAAATTAGTTAGCCAATGGCACAGTGGTGTAGTGATAAGTTTTCTGATTTGGAATTTAGTTCTAACTTTTTTTATATAATTCTGTGTGTTTGCATTTGTATCTATATTACATTATTTTATGAAACATTTCATTTTTGTTGTTAACAACAGTTCTTTGAATTGTCTGTTGAATGAATGAATACTTGTCTGGTCCTGAAGATTTTAGATGACATTTTGTAGAACAATTACTGACATGTACGTAGAAGAATGTTAATGGATATTAGAGTATTTTGTTGATAAATCATGATAAGTGTGACAACTCTGTGAATTTTACCGTTAAAATTTAAGAAAATGGTCAGACAGAGGACTCAAACATACAACCCTGAGATTAGTGGCGGAACGCTTTGTCCGCTTAGCTATATCTGCACATGATACATGGAGGTATATAACTTATATCGTTGTTTAGGTTCAGACACTGAAAATTAATTCACGGATACATATGGAATATTCATTAGTGCCATGTTAATACTTATGGACAATTGTGCGTAAGTACATGTATTGACAGGCACTATCTTCGCCAATATTTCTGGGGGTTTCCATTTTTTACGAAATATTTGTATCCTAAAATAACCAATATAAATAACCTACGGCACGGTGGTCTGACTGCCACGCACGTTACCACGAGTTCAAAATCACCTCACACCAATTTTATTTTTTGTTTAAATCAATGTAATGTTATCAATGTTACTTTTATTCTTACCATATCTACAAATTCTAATTGTTTTCTCTTGTAGTAATCATTTTCTGGAAATGCTGGTGACAAGTACTTTGTCTTTCATCTAAGATACTTTTAAAGATGTTTTATTCAACATTTTCCATAACGGTTATTCTTTCCAGAAATAGACCATAAGGTTTGATCAGATAAGTATGGCAATATTTCTACCGGTTAAGTTTGCCTATTATAACATTTCGGGGGAAATGGTCCTATGCAGGAGTTGAACCAAAAATACCAATTGGAAGCTAAACGTTTTGTCCGCACAGCAATTTGCACATGTGAGATTGTGAAAATTATAAAGAAATATATACACAATTTTTATATCGCTATTTAGCTTTCAGACACTGAGAATTAATTTACGGAATATAGGGATTATTCATGAGTGCCAGGTCAATACTTACGGACAATAACATGGTAATAAATAAACATTACAGTTTGAACTCATCTAACATTCTTTTCACATGCTTATATAAGTATGGTATGATACCTGTGCACGTGCGCAGGTATGGTATGATGCTTGTGCACGTGCGCAGGTATGGTATGCAGGTATTCATTTTGGTTACTAACCAGCAGAGAACAATAGAACCGTTGTGTAATTAGAGTTACGGCTCAAGTTAGGCAGTGATCTATTGTGAGTTGTGCTGTTTTTGATTATTCATTAAAGATAATAATGAAGAAATTTTTATTAAAATACAACACTCAAGATTCTGTTGCTGATGCTAGTGATCAAGATAACTCTGATCTCAACCTTTACCCTGCTAAATTTCTAAAATGGACTAGTCCATCATTCACTTTGGGCAGTACCAGGTATTAGTCCCCTACTGGTTGAAAACCAGTTTCGGGGACTATTGGATTGCGTTTTTCCATCCGTCTGTCATTCTGTCCATCCATCCAGCCATCTGCAATTGGTCCATAACTATCATTCATCAGGGAATTTTGATATTAATTAGCGCAAATGTTCCTCATAATTAAACAACATGTAATGCGCAACACCCAGAACCCTAGCTCAAAGGTCAAGGTCACAGGTCAATAGGGTTTTTTAGCTTGACTATTCAAAGAATAGCCTAGCTATTCTACTTACCCTGGCATCAGTGTCAGTGTCACACCTTGGTTAAAGTTTTGCATGTAAGTACATATGGCTATCATTTAAAGGCATATAGCTTTGAAACTTATTTTTTCTTTTTCTAGGTCAATTACCAACCTCACTGGGTCAAGTCCCATAACTCTGACTTGTATTTTGGCCAAATTATTCCCCCCCTTTGGACTTAGAAAATCCTGGTTAAAGTTTTACATGCAAGTTACTATCTCCAAAACTAATGCAGATATTGAATTGAAAATTCACCTGTGTCTTCGGGGTTATAAAACTAATTGGTAGCATCAAGTCCCATAACTCTGACATGCATTTTGGCCAAATTATGCCCCCTTTTGGACTTTTCATGGTTCAAGTTTTGAATGCAAGTAATATTGCTATTACTTAAAGGCATATAGCTTTGAAACTTATTTTTTCTTTGTCTAGGTCAATTACCAACCTCACTGGGTCCCATAACTCTGACATGTATTTTGGGCAAATTATGCCCCCTTTTGGCTCTTGTTTTCCTTTCAGATCCATAACTTGTCATGGTGAGTTTTTGTGACCGCTCAATGTCCGTCGTGCGTCTGTCAACATTTTCTAAAACAAAATTCTTCTTGAAAACCACTGGGCAGAATTACACCAAACTTCACAGGAATGATTCTTGGGTGGTCCTCTTTCAAAATTATTCAAACAATTAAATTCCATGCAGAACTCTGGTTGCCATGGCAACTGAAAGGAAAAACTTCAAAAATCTTCTTGTCCAAAACCTTGATATTTGACATGCGACATCATCTTATGGTCCTCTACCAAAATTGTTCAAATTATGCCCCTTGGGTGAAAAGAGGCCCTGCCCCGTGAGGTCTCAAGTTTTACATAGACTTATAGGAAAAACACTTTAAAAATCTTCTTGCCTGAAACTGCAAGGCCTGGGCTTTTCATATTTGATATGTTGCCTTTCCTAGTGTTTCTCTACCAAAATTATTTAAATTATGTCCCTGGGGTGAAAAGAGGCCCTGCCCTGTGGGTACCAAGTTTAACATAGACTTATATTGGAAAAAAATTAAAGATCTTTTTGTCTGAAAGTTCAAGGCCTAGGCCATTGATATTTGGTATATAGCATTGCCTGGTGGATCTCTAACAAGTTTGTTCAAATTATGCCTCTGGGGTGAAAAGAGCTGGGGGTCACTTGTTATAATTATGACCCTCTTGTAATATTACTTGGCACAAATGTACCCCATAATAAGACGACATGTCATGTGCAACACCAAGACCTCTAGCTCAGAGGTCAAGGTCACACTTGGAGATCAAATGTCAATGGGGATTTTTTCCTGTATGGTCAATAACTCAATGAAAGGATTTTAATATTACTTGGCATAAATTTATCCATAATGGGACAAAGTGTCTTACGCCGTACCCTCATCCCTAATTCAAAGGTCAAGGTCACAGTCGAAGCTCAGTAGGTTTTTTTTCTTTCTAGTCCATAATGGTGTCATCCATCAAAGGCCATTAATGAGACAGTGTGTCATTTGTGATACCCGAACCCCTAGCTCAAAGGTCAAAGTCACATTTGAAGGTCAAAAGTCAACATTGCTCTTTTCCTGCCCAGTCTGTAAAATATTTTAATATAAGCTCATGTGTCATATGGACCCAATTAAAAAAAAGTTGTTTGTGTATTTACTTCAGAATTACTTCCCTTTAATATGATGATTTCTTACATTTTTAGCTCGACTATTCGAAGAATAAGTAGAGCTATCCTACTCACCACGGCATCGGTGTCGGCGTCGGCGTCACACCTTGGTTAAGTTTTTCGTACCAGTCCACATTTTGACAAAGTCTTTTGAGTTAAAGCTTTGAAACTTTCAACACTTGTTTACCATCATCATAGCCAGTTATAGGCAAGAGCACATAACTCCATCAAGGATTTTGGCTGAATTATGGCCCCTTTTGACTTAGAAATCATGGTCAAGTTTTTCGTACCAGTTCATATTTTGACAAAGTCTTTTGAGATAAAGCTTTGAAACTTTCAACACTTGTTTACCATCACCATGGCCAGTTATAGGCAAGAGTACATAACTCCATCAGGGATTTTGGCTGAATTATGGCCCCTTTCGACTTAGAAATCTTGGTTAAGTTTTTCGTACCAGTTCATATTTAGACAAAGTCTTTTAAGATAAAGCTTTGAAACTTTCAACACTTGTTAACCATCACCATGGCCAGTTATAGGCAAGAGAACGTAACTCCATCAGGGAATTTGGCTGATTTATGGCCCCTTTCGACTTAGAAATTTTGGTTAATATTTCGTACCAGTTCATATTTAGACAAAGTCTTTTGAGATAAAGCTTTGAAACTTTCAACACTTGTTTACCATCACCATGTCCAGTTATACGCAAGAGCACATAACTCCATCAAGGATTTTGGCTGAATTATGGCCCTCTTTGACTTAGAAATCTGGGTTAATATTTTGTACCAGTTCATATTTTGACAAAGTCTTTTGAGATAAAGCTTTGAAACTTTCAACACCTGTTTACCATCACCATGTCCAGTTATAGGCAAGAGTACATAACTCCATCAAAGATTTTGGCTGAATTATGGACCCTTTTGACTTAGAAATCTTGGTTAAGTTTTTTGTACAAGTTCAAATTTTTTGTAAAGTGTTTGACATATGGCTTTTATCACTTGTTTAGTATAATAGTCTCTATCTGTAGGAAAGAGAACATAACTCTGTCATCTATTTTGGCTGAATTATGGCCCTTTTTGGACTTTGAATTTGGTTCTGTTTTCATACAAGTCCATGTTTTGTCAAAACTATTTGACATACAGCTTTTAAACTTTGAACACTTGTTTATCATTATGATTTCCATCTGTAGGGAAGAGTACATAACTATTTTGGCTGAATTATGGCCCTTTTTGGACTTTGAAATTGGCTCATATATTGCCATTTAGTGCAAGACTTATCGAAATCAAAGTAATACAGGAACATTGTTTGTCTAATCTATTTATTTCTTTTGTCGGAATATCCGTGGAAATATTTGACCCCATTCTTCAATCAATTCTTCGAATAGTCGAGCGTGCTGTCATCAGACAGCTCTTGTTAGCTCACCTGTCACAAAGTGACAAGGTGAGCTATTGTGACCGCTTGATGTCCATCGACTCTTAGTGCCTCGTGCATAGTGCGTCTTCCGTCAACAATTTGTAAAAAAATCTTCTTCTTGAAAACCAAAGGGCAGAATTACATCAAACTTCACAGGAATGATCCTTGGGTGGCCCCTTTCAAAATTGTTCAAAGAATTGAATTCCATGCAGA
Source organism: Mercenaria mercenaria (assembly GCF_021730395.1). Taxonomy (NCBI): domain Eukaryota; kingdom Metazoa; phylum Mollusca; class Bivalvia; order Venerida; family Veneridae; genus Mercenaria; species Mercenaria mercenaria. The sequence continues at coordinate 63,704,042 of NC_069373.1, forward strand.
ACTCTGGATGCCATGGCAACCCAAAGGAAAATTTCTAAAAATATTCTTCTCAAAAACCAGAAGACCTAGAGCTTAGATATTTGGTGTGAAGCATTGCCTAGTGGACCTCTACCAAATTTGTTCAAATCATGACCCCGTGGTCAAAATTGACCCCGCCCCAGGGGTCACTTGATTTTACATAGGAAAATCTTGAAAAAAATTCTAAAAATAAACCAGAAGGCCTAGAGCTTAGATATTTCACATGTAGCATTGCCTAGTGGACCTCTACAAAATTTCTTCAAATCATGACCCACATGGTCAAAATTTACCCCACCCCAGGGGTCACTTGATTTTACATAGGAAAATATTAAAAAATCTTCTTCTCAAAAACCAGAAGCCCTAGAGCTTAGATATTTGACATGTAGCATTGCCTAGTGGACCTCTACTAAAGTTGTTCAAATCATGACCCGGGGATCAAAATTGACCCGCCCTAGGGGTCACTTGATTTTACATAGGAAAGTCTTCAAAAATTTTCTAAAAATAAATCAGAAGGCCTAGAGCTAAGATATTTCACATGTAGCATTGCCTAGTAGACCTCTACAATATTTGTTCAAATCATGACCCCCTGAATCAAAATTGACCCCGCCCCAGGGGTCGCTTGATTTTACATAGGAAAATCTTCAAAAATTTTCTAAAAATAAACCAGAAGGCCTAGAGCTTAGATATTTCACTTGTAGCATTGCCTAGTGGACCTCTACAAAATTTGTTCAAATCATGCCCCCGTGGTCAAAATTGACCCCAGTCACTTGATTTTACATAGGAAAATCTTTAAAAAAGTTTTAAAAATAAACCAGAAGGCCTAGATCTTAGATATTTGACATGTAGCATTGCCTAGTAGACTTCTACATAATTTATTCAAATTATGACCCCCGGGGTCAAATTGACCCCGCCCCTTGAGGTTACTTGATTGTACATAGAAAAATCTTCAAAATTTTCTAAAAATAAACCAGAAGAGCTTAGATATTTGACATGTAGCATTGCCTAGTGGACCTCTACAAAAGAAATGCGAATCTTGACCCCCCCCATGGTCAAATTGACCCAGCCCCAGGGATTACTTTATTTTTTGTTACTATAAATAGCTTATTTAGTAACTTCTTTATTATTGGCCGTAGGGAAAAAACGAGACCACTTTTCTGTGGTACAACGTGGATGGTACCTCCAATTTTTTAGGTGTATTTTGACATATCTGTACCTTTAAGAAAATTTCAACTATATTTACTCATGACTCTTTTGATTGATCTTGATAACAATTTTTAGCTCACCTGAGCAATGCTCAGGTGAGTTTTTCTGATCACTCTATGTCCGGCGTCTGTCTGTCTGTCGTCTGTCTGTCCGTCCGTCAACATTTAGCTTGTGTATGCGATAGAGGCTGTATTTTTCAACTGATCTTCATGAAATTTGGTCAGAATGATTACCTTGATGAAATCTAGGCCGAGTTCGAAAATGGGTCATTTGGGGTCAAAAACTAGGTCACTAGATCAAATCAAAGAAATACCTTGTGTATGCGATAGAGGCTGTATTTTTCAATTAATCTTCATGAATTTTGGTCAGAATGATTACCCTGATGAAATCTAGGCCGAATCCGAAAATGGGTCATCTGGGATCAAAAACTAGGTCACTAGGTCAAATCAAAGAAAAACCTTGTGTATGTGATAGAGGCTGTATTTTTCAAGTAATCTTCATGAATTTTGGTCAGAATGATTGCCTTGATGAAATCTAGATTATCTTCGAATATGGATCATCTGGGGTCTAAAAGTAGGTCGTTAGGTCAAATGAAAGAAAAACCTTGTGTATGCGATAGAGGCTATATTTTTCAATTGATCTTCATGAAATTCAGTCAGAATGATTGCCTTGATAAAATCTTGGTCAGGTTTGAATATGGGTCATCTTGGGTCAAAAATTAGGTCACTAGGTCAAATTAGAGAAAAACCTTGTGTATGCAATAGAGGCTGTATTTTTCAATTGATCTTTATGAAATTTGGTCAGAATTATTGCCTTGATAAAATTCAGGTAGAGTTTGGTTATTGGTCATCTGTGGTTAAAAATTAGGTCACTAGATCAAATCAAAGAAAAATCTTGTGTATGCAATAGAGGCTGTATTTTTCAATTGATCTTTATGAAATTTGGTCAGAATGATTTCCTTGATGAAATCTAGGTCAAGTTTGAATATGAGTCATCTGGGGTCAAAAACTAGGTCACTAGGTCAAATAAAAGAAATACTTGTGTTTGCTCCAATTTTAATGATACTTGGTCAGAATATTTTTTCCATGCAATCACAAGGTCTATGTTTACACTGTTATGGTGTATTATGGTGTGTGAGCGACCTAGGGCCATCTTGGCCCTCTTGTTTGACCTTCTTATCCTGAAGTGCAATGATAACAGGTGAGCGATATAGGGCCATTATGGCCCTCTTGTTTCTCATATTTTCCGAACAATTTCAGAATAAAATGTTAATCAAAATTGAAATTATTAATATTTTTTTTTATTTATAGATGTTATAAGCAGTCAATAACTAGATTTTTATACGCCCGTTTGAAAAACAGGACGTATTATGGGAACGCCCCTGGTGGACGGGCGGGCGGGATGGCGGGCGGCCGGGCGGCGTCCACAGACTTTGTCCGGAGCATATCTTCTACATGCATGAAGGGATTTTTATGAAACTTGGCACAGTTGTTCACCATCATGAGACGGAGTGTCATGCGCAAAAACCAGGTCCCTAGGTCTAAGGTCAAGGTCACACTTAGAGGTCAAAGGTCAAATTCAAGAATGACTTTGTCCGGAGCATATCTTCTTCATACATAGAGGGATTTTGATGAAAGTTGGCACAATTGTTCATCATCATGAGACGGAGTGTCATGCGCAAGAACCAGGTCCCTAGATCTAAGGTCAAGGTCACACTTAGAGGTCAAAGGATACAAGAATGAAAACTTTGTCCGGAGCATATCTTCTTCATGCATAGAGGGATTTTGATATAACTTGACACAAATGTTCACCACCACGAGGTGGAGTGTCATGCGCAAGAACGAGGTCCCTAGGTCTAAGGTCAAGGTCACACTTAGAGGTCAAAGGATACAAGAATGAAAACCTTGTCTGGAGCATTTCTTCTTCATGCATAGAGGGATTTTGATATAACTTTGCACAAATGTTCACCACCACGAGGCGGAGTGTCATGCGCAAGAACCAGGTCCCTAGGTCAAAGGTCAAGGTCACACTTAGAGGCCAAAGGTCAGATACAAGAATGACTTTGTCCGAAGCATTTCTTCTTCATGCATGGAGGGATTTTGATGTAACTTGGCACAATTATACACCATCATGAGACGAAGTGTCATGCGCTGTTCCCTTCTTTAGAATTACTTCCCCTTGTTGTTACTATAAATAGCTTATATTGTAACTTTTTCATTACTAGTCGTAGAGAAAAATCGAGACCACTTTTTTGTAGTACAGCATGCATGCTACATCCAATTATGAGGTTTATTTTGACCAATCTCTATCTGGTAAAGATTTTTGTGTGGACTTACAATTTTTTTTTGGATTTTTGTTTTTTTTTTGTTTTTTTTTAAGATTATCTTCCCTTAGTTGACACTATAAATAACTTATATTGTAACTTTTTTATAATTGACCGTAGGGAAAAAACAAGACCACTTTTCTGTGGTACAACATAGATGTTACTTTCAAATTTTAGATGTATTTTAAGGTATCTCTACCTGGTAAGGAGTTTTTTTTGTGGACTTAGAAAAACAAATGACTTACAATGATTACTAAACAACCACAAAATTAAAATTCCATTTGCAAATACAGGTGCTAGAGTAAAGAAATTTGCTGTGATGGGCGTATATTGTGACATTCTGGCACTCTTGTTGTTTATGTAAATTTTATTCCAAATGTTATGTTATAACATATTGTATATATAGTACAATATTGTTTATACATCATTGACAGATCATTATGTAATACTGCGGTAGAGAAAATTAGTTGCCTTCCAGTAGGTCCATAAGGGGACTTTGTATTGCATGGCAAGTCATTCACTTTTTATTCAAAGGGGTGCTCACTGATAATTTATTGACTGAATTATTGACTAATTGACTGTGCAGGCTGATCTCTGTCATCACTGGTCGCAAAGGCAAAATCACTTGCCACAAGCAGGCTAAAGGTTAAGTAAAACTGTGATGATTTTATTACACACCGAGTAGCTGGCTGGTCAGTAATTTATTACATGACATCAAAAATAAAGTTTCACTGATTTTTCTTCTTCAAGTTTTGACTTCAGCCCAGCAAACATGACTGCGATGAACATAGACTGGGTATTTAGGGAGTTGTATACATAATAATATAATATCATATATTCAAGACTTTTGAGCTCACCTGAGCCAAAGGCTCATGGTGAGGTTTTGTGACCGATCAATGTCCATCGTCCGTCGTGTGACGTGCGTCGTGTGTCGTGTGTCTGTCAACATTTTCTAAAAGAATTACATTAAACTTCACAGGAATGATCCTTGGGTGGCCCCCTTTCAAACTTGTTCAAAGAATTGAATTCCATGCAGAACTCTGGTAGCCATGGTAACCAAAAGGAAAAACTTTAAAAATCTTCTTGTCCAAATCCGCAAGGTGTAGAGTCTTGATATTTGGCATGCGACATTATCTAACGGTCCTCTATGAAGATTGTTCAAATTGTGCCCCTAGGGTGAAAAGTTTACATAGACTTGTACAGGAAAAACTTTGAAAATCTTTGTCTGAAACTGCAAGACCTAGGCTATTGATATTTGGTATGAAGCATTACCTTTTGGTCCTCTACCAAGATTGTTCAAATTATGCCCCAGGGGTGAATAGAGGCCCTGCCTTGGGGGGGGTCTCAAGTTTTACATAGACTTACATAGGAAAATCTTTAAAAATCTTCTTGCCTGAAACTGTAAGGCCTAGGCTTTTGATATTTGGTATGTTTCCTTGCCTTGTGGTCCTCTATCAATTGTTCAAATTATGCCCCTGGGTGAAAAGGGGCCCTGCCCTGGGTGTCCCAAATTTAACATAGACTTATATAGGAAAAAAAATAAAATCTTCTTTTCTGAAAGTTTAAGGCCTAGGCCTTTGATATTTGGTATGTAGCATTGCCTAGTGGATCACTAACAAGATTGTTCAATTATGCCCCTGGGTGAAAAGAGGCCCCGCTCTGGGGGTTACTTGTTATATGAGTTATATAGGAATATATATAAATACTTCAAAAATTATCAGATCATATTTCCTACTGTTTAATTATAATTACCTGATGACCCCAAGTGATTAGGAGTCACTTGACTGTGACCTTGACCTTCTGACCTACTTTCTTGTTTCTTAAGGTACAGCCTTGAAATTTGCACACCAGTCTTATAAGTTATAACTGACTTTCAGTGACCATGAATTTGACCTACTGACCTACTGTCTAATATTTTAGCATCAGTTTCTCATTTGAAACATATGGCTCATATTACTCAGGTGAGCGATTCAGGGTCATCATGACCCTCTTGTTCTATGGACTGGTGTATTTTACAGTATTCTTTCATCACACCAGCAGATAGAGACTGCAACAACACACAACAAAGTTTGTGACATTTTTGTGGCCTCTAAAATTGTTTTTCAGGGGTGGGGGAGGAGACTTAGAGTTGCCATTGTCTGTCTGTTGGTCGGTTCTTCAGAATTCTTGATATGCATATCACTAAACGTATTTGACCCAGAGTCATCACAGCTCACAGGACTGTATGTTATTCAGCACTATGTGATGATTGGAAGTTGTGCACCTATACACATTAAGAAGATCAATGTGAAAAAGGCATCGTATATTCTACCTGGTGTCTATAGCCACAAGCAAAATTAAGGTATCCAGCAGTTCAGTCATTCAGTCAAGCCTTCAGAGGCCTGATTGCAGCCGTTTTCTGCTTGAAAGGATGCCTCTTTCACCCCAAAATGGGATGGTCACATTGATGCTCTATACACATTGAGAAGGTCGCTGTGATGATCGCATCGCATATTCTGCCTGGTGTCGACAGCCACTAGCAGAATTAAAGTATCATGCAGTCATTTTGTCAGGCGTTCATAGGCTTGATTGAACGCATTGCATATTCTTCCTGGTGTCTATAATCACTAGCAGATAAGTTATCCAGCAGTTGATTCATTGAGTCAGGTCTGATTGCAGACCTTCAGAGGCCTGATTGCAGCCGTTTTCTGCTTGAAAAGGTGCCTCAATCACATTGTAATATGGGTCGGTGCCCTGGGATGGTATATGTATTGGTCACTGTGACAAACACATCGCATATTCTGCCTGGTGTCTAGTGAGTGAGGCTAGGCCACTAGCAGAATTAAGGTATACAGCAGTTCAGTCATTGAGTCAGGCATTCATAGGCCTGATTACAGCCGTTTTCTGCTTGACAAGGTGTCTCTTTCACACTATAATATGGATTGGCAACCTTGGACAGCCTCATTGACGATCTATACACATTGAGGTCACTGTAAAGAATGCATTGCATATTCTGCCTGATGTCTACAGCCTCTAGCAGAAAAAAGTATCAAGTGGTTCAGTCATTAAGGCCTGATTGAAGCCTTTTTGTGCTTGAAAAGGTGCCTCTATGACGTAATATGGGTTGGCGGCCTGGGTCAGTCTTATTGATGCTCTATACGCATTGAGTCGGACCTTCATAGACCTGATTGCAGCTGTTTTCTGCTTGAAAAGGTGCCTCTGTCACAAAGTAATATGGGTCCTCGCACTGGGATTGTCTCATTGACACTCTATGTGTATTGAGAAGGTCATTGTAAAGAACGGATCACAAATTCTGCCAGCAGTTCAGTCATTAAGTCAGGCCTTCAGAGGCCTTATTGCAGTCGTTTTCTGCTTTCTCCCAGAGACGGTTCATTGATGCACTATACGCATTGAGAAGGTCACTGTGACGAAAGCATCGCATATTCGTTTTGTTGTCTAACAGGTATCTTCAGTCTTGTTCAACGATTGTCAGTCTTTCAGTATTCCAGTACTTTGATTTTTGTTGTTTTAACATCACTGCCACAAAATTTTAGGTCATATGTCGACTTCCTAGCTTTTAATGATAGATTCCCCATTGGGGCATTATTTTAGGCAGATAGAAGCACTGACATTTTTTTATGTCCCCTTGATGGCTTCCTTACAAGAATTCTACACCTTGTGCAAGATTTTAAACCCGTAGTGGTGAAGGGCAAGTGATTCAAAGCTAGCGACCTTAACCACTCAGCCAGGAAATCCCCCATTGTGGTCCATTGCTCAATGAATTTTGTCTAAAAGAAAAGTGAACTAAAAAGAGTAAGTGAGCTTCACACCAAGATACTGAGATAGGTAACTGTAGGAGCTATTGAATTATTTCACACTCAATCTGAATAATGAATGTAATTTCAAATGTTGTAAAGTAAAGCAGGAATGATAATTCTCTTTATAATTGTCAACTACATTCCTTTTTAAATTTACCAATGAACGGGTATGTAAAACATATTTTATCAATAAATATGTTTGCAGTAGCTACTGGCGATTTAAACATTATAGGACAAAGACATGAAATACATTCAAATTATTCTTTGTTATTCAGTTTAAAAGATAAAAAATGGTCCTATTAAATTACATTGATTTTTACCCACAGTAGTAATGCTATTGATGTCCACAATAAGGTTAAAGGTACTTAAATAAAATTTATAAATTGAATAACAAGTTTCCACATACAAAGAAAGATGTTTGAAAGGTTGAGAAAGATTTTTGATTTTAGCATTTTGCTAGGAATTTAGGTCAAAGTACTTTATATATTGTATTTAATTTAAAGGAGTGGCATTGTCAAGGTGCTTGTTGAAAGACCCATTTAAAAGTGATTTAAACCCAGTATCCCATTTGGTTAGAATATAATTACTTTCCAAATCCTTTTTCTGCAGGAAGTGATGTATGGACAGCTAGATGAAAAAAGGACAGAATGTTCATAGATGGTGAATGTTAAAAAGCTGATATGTTTATTTTGTGGAAATTTGAAATAATTTCACACCAATGTTCCATGGATGACCTTCAAAAACTTCACAATTCGAGGTCATGGCCACTTTTCACTGTATGCATAAAAGTCTTCCTGTCAGAAACTGCTTGCCCACATTCAAAATAAAATCACAGAAACCAGCTACTAAAATTTCTTAACAATTTTGATACAAATTTGTTGTTTTCTTAAATATACCAGTATGGAAACTTATCAAAATCTTGGATGACTCTTGACCAAATTGTTGTAACCTGGATTAGCTGTGAAACTTACTGAAAAGTCAAGGTCATCATGGCTATCTTGTTCATTATTTCAATTTTGGAACTGGAAATGTCTGGAGGATAATAATCTTTACAAAAAAAATTATTCATCAAATAATGAGAGAAAGTTTCTTGTTTAAAACAAAGAAAATAGTTAAATTAAAGTGGAAAAATGCGCATTTTTCAAGTACAAATCAAGCTGTAGTAGATGTATGAGAAAAAAAGGGTGAAGGAAATTACAGCTTTTAACCCAATATAACAAACTCTTCCTGTTACCAGTACAAGATAATTACTTTCCAAATATGACTTTTCTTATTTTGACTGGGGCAGTCATTTTAAGAAAAGTCAAACCGCACGCGGGAGTTGCTTCCCTTCAACTACAGAAATCTCTACCTATAGGTAAGGGAGATCACTGCGTAGAAGACTGAAGAAAGAAACTATTATCTTATTAGTCTGGTTTCTTTATTTCTAGAGCATCAACTTCAAATACTTATGCGGCATTATCGTTAATTTATCACATTTAAATGCACAGCAACCGAAAATTGCTTTTATAAAACATTCACCAAAAACACACTATGTGCAGTAAGATGCGCATAATGCCACTTTAACACAGGCCAATGTTTAATACAACTAATATATTGTTGAAACCAATATACGTGTTGCATATGATTTCGAGACAATTAAACAGCTATATTATACACAAACATTGTCACATATAAAAATAAGCTAATTGTAATAACTTATTCATCATTTTATACATTCTTTACTTTTATCTATTGCAATGTGTACCTTTAATTGTTCATTCTAAAATCATTATAATCATTTTTTTAAAGATTGGATGGTTATTAATGCGTGTAGGTATGTTGTCATGTTTCTCGTTGTTTTTTATACCTCTTATTAGAATCAGTTTGTCTGGACTGTCCAGTTATCTGTACCATAGTCTCTCTGTCGTGATAAGTTTTAAAATACAGTAAAATACCAGTTGCTGGAGGTCAAGTGCTCAACTTACCAAGGGTTTCAAGCAATCTGAATGTAGAGAATATGAGGGAAACAGCCGTTGACCACATAGATAGCTCAGCCAAACCTTGGTGTTCAAGCCATTGGTTTCCGAGTGAGCAGTCTGTCATGGTCAAAATAATATTAACACATTTTATAGATGGTTAAGAGGGAAGTGGAGATTGCAAGAACTCATTTTTGATGGTTTGGCCTGAAGTTTTGATAGTTTGGGCTGATGCAAAGTAATGAAATGGGATCAGAGGACATGAAACATGTTTTTGTGAATTAAAAAAAATTTACCCTTGGGAATTTTGAGGGTTTTTTGCAACAGTCATCTGGCTTTGCCGTACAAATGAATTTTATTTTCTCTATGGCAACTAGCTGGATTCTCAGTTTTGGAGATTTAACGTGTTGTGAAAGAAAATAAAAAACATGTCTACAGAATCTGATATAAATATTCTGGTAACAATAATGCCAGTTTTTACAATTTTACATACAACATAAACAAGTTATCAGAGGTTCAATATTAGGTAAGACAGACTTTAGTTCTTTATACTGTTGCAGAACGGAAGAATTTAGAATATAAAGTTCATCAAAGTTCCCATCATTATTGTATCAGATATTTTAATATACACGAAGTATAGCAGTCTCCTATCATTTGGAATATAACAATTAGCTGGAAGAATTTTTTTTGTATTCTATGTATATTATATCACTTATTTGGATTTAACCTTTGAGTCCATTATCAGAAATCTATAAGTGATAAGTTTTATGATCAGAGTTTTAATAATTTAAAAGTTACAGCTTTTGGCCATGGACACCCTGTTATGGAATTTAGGAGAAATTGGGAGGTTTTATACAAGTCATTTAATGTAGTATTAATTCATATAATAGCTGCCAGTCCCAGAGGGGTAATTTTTATGGATATAATAAAGCAGTTTACAGTTCCATTTAAATTAATTGCCAATGTTACTTGTGTGACAATTAAATTGGCTTATTGAGATTGATGTGCGTTTTGTTTCTTGTCTGTAAGGGAAAGCTCCAAATAGAGTTAATTATTTTCATTTGATAAGTACACTTTACCTCAGGATTGTAGGATAAAACAAAGGGGGTAAACAATATATCCTATAATAGATTGTAGGATAAAACAAAGAAGTTAAATAATATATCCTATAGGATAAAGCTGAAAGACTGTAGGATAAAACAAAAAAGTTAAATAATATATCCTTTAGGATAAAGCTGAAAGACTGTAGGATAAAACATAGAAGTAAAATAATATATCCTATAGGATAAAGCTGAAAGACTAGGATAAAACAAAAAAGTTAAATAATATATCCTATAGGATAAAGCTGAAAGACTGTATGATAAAACATAGAAGTTAAATCATTAAATAATATATCCTATAGGATAAAGCTGAAAGACTAGGATAAAACAACAAAGGAAATAAACAATACATCCTATAGGATAAAGTTGAAAGACTGTAGGATAAAACAAAAAAGTTAAATAATATATCCTATAGGATAAAGCTGAAAGACTGTAGGATAAAACAAAAAAGTTAAATAATATATCCTATAGGATAAAGCTGAAAGACTGTAGGATAAAACACAGAAGTTAAATAATATATCTTATAGGATAAAGCTGAAAGACTGTAGGATAAAACAAAGGAAATATACAAGATATCCTATAGGATAAAGTTGAAAGACTGTAGGATGAAACAAAGGAAATAAACAATACATCCTATAGGATAAAGTTAAAAGATTGTAGGACAAAACAAAGAAGTTAAATAATATATCCAATAGGATAAAGCTGAAAGACTGTAGGATAAAAAAGAAAATATACAAGATATCCTATAGGATAAAGTTGAAAGATTGTAGGATAAAACAAAGAAAATAAACAATATATCCTATAGGATAAAGTTAAAAGATTGTAGGATAAAACAAGGAAAATAAACAATATATCCTATAGGATAAAGTTGAAAGATTGTAGGATAAAACAAAGGGAGGTTGTGGTGCTGTTACAGACACTACACCCAGGTTTGTATTGTAATAGAAGGGAATAGACACATTAACTTACAGGGTAAAACAAAGGGAGGTTGTGGTGCTGTTACAGACACTACACCCAGGTTGTATTGTAATAGAAGGGAATAGACACATTAACCTACAGGGTAAAAGAAAGGGAGGTTGTGGTGCTGTTACAGACACTACACCCAGGTTTGTATTGTAATAGAAGGGAATAGACACATTAACCTACAGGGTAAAAGAAAGGGAGGTTGTGGTGCTGTTACAGACACTACACCCAGGTTTGTATTGTAATAGAAGGGAATAGACACATTAACTTACAGGGTAAAAGAAAGGGAGGTTGTGGTGCTATTACAGACACTACACCCAGGTTTGTATTGTAATAGAAGGGAATAGACACATTAACTTACAGGGTAAAACAAAGGGAGGTTGTGGTGCTGTTACAGACACTACACCCAGGTTTGTATTGTTATAGAAGGGAATAGACACATTAATCTACAGGGTAAAACAAAGGGAGGTTTTGGTGCTGTTACAGACACTACACCCAGGTTTGTATTGTAATAGAAGGGAATAGACACATTTACTTACAGGGTAAAACAAAGGGAGGTTGTGGTGCTGTTACAGATACTACACCCAGGTTTGTATTGTAATAGAAGGGAATAGACACATTAATCTACAGGGTAAAACAAAGGGAGGTTGTGGTGCTGTTACAGACACTACACCCAGGTTTGTATTGTTATAGAAGGGAATAGACACATTAATCTACAGGGTAAAACAAAGGGAGGTTGTGGTGCTGTTACAGACACTACACCCAGGTTTGTATTGTAATAGAAGGGAATAGACACATTTACTTACAGGGTAAAACAAAGGGAGGTTGTGGTGCTGTTACAGATACTACACCCAGGTTTGTATTGTAATAGAAGGGAATAGACACATTAACTTATAGGGTAAAACAAAGACAGGTTGTGGTGCTGTTACAGACACTCCACCCAGGTTGGTAATGTAATAGAAGGGAATAGACATATTAACCTACAGGGTAAAAGAAAGGGAGGTTGTGGTGCTGTTACAGACACTACACCCAGGTTTGTATTGTAATAGAAGGGGAATAGACACATTAACCTACAGGGTAAAACAAAGGGAGGTTGTGGTGCTGTTACAGACACTACACCCAGGTTTGTATTGTAATAGAAGGGAATAGACACATTAACCTACAGGGTAAAACAAAGGGAGGTTGTGGTGCTGTTACAGACACTACACCCAGGTTTGTATTGTAATAGAAGGGAATAGACACATTAACCTACAGGGTAAAACAAAGGGAGGTTGTGGTGCTGTTACAGACACTACACCCAGGTTTGTATTGTAATAGAAGGGAATAGACACATTAACCTACAGGGTAAAACAAAGGGAGGTTGTGGTGCTGTTACAGACACTACACCCAGGTTTGTATTGTAATAGAAGGGAATAGACACATTAACTTACAGGGTAAAACAAAGGGAGGTTGTGGTGCTGTTACAGATACTACACCCAGGTTTGTATTGTAATAGAAGGGGTAAAACAAAGACGGGTTGTGGTGCTGTTACAGACACTCCACCCAGGTTGGTAATGTAATAGAAGGGAATAGACATATTAACCTACAGGGTAAAAGAAAGGGAGGTTGTGGTGCTGTTACAGACACTACACCCAGGTTTGTATTGTAATAGAAGGGGAATAGACACATTAACCTATAGGGTAAAACAAAGGGAGGTTGTGGTGCTGTTACAGATACTACACCCAGGTTTGTATTGTAATAGAAGGGAATAGACATATTAACCTACAGGGTAAAAGAAAGACAGGTTGGGGTGCTGTTACAGACACTCCACCCAGGTTGGTAATGTAATAGAAGGGAATAGACATATTAACCTACAGGGTAAAAGAAAGGGAGGTTGTGGTGCTGTTACAGACACTACACCCAGGTTTGTATTGTAACAGAAAGGAATAAACATTTTTACCTACAGGGTAAAAGAAAGGGAGGTTGTGGTGCTGTTACAGACACTACACCCAGGTTTGTATTGTAAAAGAAGGGAATAGACATATCAACCTACAGGGTAAAAGAAAGGGAGGTTGGGGTGCTGTTACAGACACTCCACCCAGGTTGGTAATGTAATAGAAGGGAATAGACATATTAACCTACAGGGTAAAAGAAAGGGAGGTTGTGGTGCTGTTACAGACACTACACCCAGGTTTGTATTGTAATAGAAGGGAATAGACATATCAACCTACAGGGTAAAAGAAAGGGAGGTTGGGGTGCTGTTACAGACACTCCACCCAGGTTGGTAATGTAATAGAAGGGAATAGACATATTAACCTATAGGGTAAAACAAAGGGAGGTTGTGGTGCTGTTACAGACACTCCACCCAGGTTGGTAATGTAATAGAAGGGAATAGACATATTAACCTACAGGGTAAAAGAAAGGGAGGTTGTGGTGCTGTTACAGACACTACACCCAGGTTTGTATTGTAATAGAAGGGAATAGACACATTAACCTATAGGGTAAAACAAAGGGAGGTTGTGGTGCTGTTACAGATACTCCACCCAGGTTGGTAATGTAATAGAAGGGAATAGACATATTAACCTACAGGGTAAAAGAAAGGGAGGTTGGGGTGCTGTTACAGACACTCCACCCAGGTTGGTAATGTAATAGAAGGGAATAGACATATTAACCTACAGGGTAAAAGAAAGGGAGGTTGTGGTGCTGTTACAGATACTACACCCAGGTTTGTATTGTAATAGAAGGGAATAGACACATTAACTTATAGGGTAAAACAAAGACAGGTTGTGGTGCTGTTACAGATACTACACCCAGGTTGGTAATGTAATAGAAGGGGAATAGACACATTAACCTACAGGGTAAAACAAAGGGAGGTTGTGGTGCTGTTACAGACACTCCACCCAGGTTGGTAATGTAATAGAAGGGAATAGACATATTAACCTACAGGGTAAAAGAAAGGGAGGTTGTGGTGCTGTTACAGATACTACACTCAGGTTTGTATTGTAATAGAAGGGAATAGACACATTAACATATAGGGTAAAACAAAGGGAGGTTGTGGTGCTGTTACAGACACTACACCCAGGTTTGTATTGTAATAGAAGGGGAATAGACACATTAACTTACAGGGTAAAACAAAGGGAGGTTGTGGTGCTGTTACAGACACTCCACCCGGGTTGGTAATGTAATAGAAGGGAATAGACATATTAACCTACAGGGTAAAAGAAAGGGAGGTTGGGGTGCTGTTACAGACACTCCACCCAGGTTGGTAATGTAATAGAAGGGAATAGACATATTAACCTACAGGGTAAAAGAAAGGGAGGTTGTGGTGCTGTTACAGACACTACACCCAGGTTTGTATTGTAACAGAAAGGAATAAACATATTTACCTACAGGGTAAAGCAAGGAGAGGTTGTAGGATGAAATAAAGGAAACAAGGAAAAAACAACAGGAGGTAATTTAAGTTGAAAACACATTACCCCCATGGTTGTAGCACTAGCCAAAGGGAAAAGACACCTGTAGGATAAAATAAAAGAAGGTAACATTGTAGATACAAACACTATCCCAAGGATTGTAAGACTAACTAAAGAGAACAGCCACTTTAACCAAAAGGATACAACAATAGGAGGAAGCCTTAATACATACAACAACTCAATGAGGGAAAAACATGACATGGAATGTCTTTTAAGTAATGAAAAATTAATAGGTGAGGGATACAGGCCATCTTGGTTTCTTGTAAATAGTAGGAGTTGTGATGTATCTGAAGTTTTCATGCTTTCTAATTGTTACATGTCCCGGTAAATTATGAGATTAATACCAATATCTGTATTTGTATTTTTCAGATAATTACGGGAGTCTTATATTGCTAAGTAACAAGATTTGGAGTCAAGTATGTCAGTAGCTCAACAACCCCCACCTCCTTATGGTATGTATGAATTTCAATTTTCTTAATGAAATAAAAAAAGCATTTCAAGGCGTGAGAGAAATCTCAATTGATCTATAGGGGTACTTCTATTTATTAAGATGATTAAAATATTCAAAACCATATTTCAAAACTTGCTGGTGAGATATCTGCTGGAGTTGACAACAAATAACAACAATTTTCTTATTCTTGTCATGGCTTGAGCTGTCACAGGTATGAAATTAGGATGGGCATTGGTGGCCATGTGGTCACACTGACTTGGAATCATTTCCCCCTCACTTGTAACCACTGGTATAAGCCCTGCTCAGTTTGTCATAATAGGAAGCCATCCAGCAGGAAGGTTGGTGGTTCTGCTCAGTTGTCTGAAAACTGGTAATGCTTGGAGAGGCATGTTGGGTCTTCCTTAGCCTTTTTAACTGGAAGTCATCAAATGACCTGAACTGTTGATGCTACTTAAAACCCTAAAACCAACCCAACATAAACCCCCATTCCCAACCTGACCTCCCACATAAAAAATATATATATCGGGAAATCGATCAATTGTGTTCTAATAAGAATGCCCATAGTTGTGTTCGTTTTATGTCGCTCTTCAAATAAAAGAAGATGGGGTCTGTTGTTTCCTTCATCATCAGAGTGTCTGTCCTCTATCAGTAGACCATTTTGTTTCCAATCAATAACTAGAAAATAGTTGGCCAACATATTTGTCAAACTTCAAAGATGATTGCCTATAGTGAGTGACCCCTACATCTTTGAGGGTCAAAAAGTGAAGGTCAGAATGACCTTTAGGCTGAAAATGGTTTCCACTCCAAAACTAAAGAAAGCTTTGAACTTGTCAAATGCCAGTGATCTATAAATGACAATTAATGTTTTTGGGACCAGTTCCGCACAGTAACATTAGGCCTAACACTATCAAATTCTTAAAATGAATGCCTTTGGTCTGTAGATGACTCCTAAAGTTTGGCCAAAGGTCAAGGTCACATTGACCTTGAGACTGAACATGGCTGACACTTGGTAACTAAAGTCCCCTTCAGTCTACTGCCTTTAGAATTCATAAGATGGTTGTCTGTGGTCAACATTTGGTCAGAGGTCAAGGTCATAGTGGCCTCAAGATTGAAAATGGTTTCCGCTCAATAACTAAACACCCCTTTGGCTTACTGCCTTCAAACTTCATAGGAAGAGTGCTTGTGGTCAGTAGATGACTCTTAATGTTTGGGGATCAGTATGTCAAAGGTCAAGGTTACAATGACTTTAAGACTGAAAATGGTTCCCACAAAATAACTACAGAACCCTTTGGCTTGCTGCTTTTAAACGTCATAGGAAGAGTTCTTGTGGTCAGTAGATGACTCAAAATGTTTGGGGTCAGTAGATAAAAGGTCAAGATCACAGTGATCTTGTGACTGAAAATGGTATCCGAAATAATTCAAGAACACTTCGGCCTACAGTTGTTAAACTTCATAGGATGATTGCCTGTTGCTGTCAGATTTCTTAGGATGATTATCTACAGTAAGGAGAGGACCTTTTCGTTTTTGGGGTCAGTACCTCAAGGGTAAAGGTCACACTTGCCTTGAAATTGAAAATTACTGGAGAAAACTTGGGTTTATGCTTGTAGTCAATCAGTCATTAAGTTACAGGCTGAGGCCATAGTATGCAAAATGACATACCCAGTTGCCTCAAACATGGCTGTCATGAGTGGCATTTGTGTTTTACAAACAGCTCTTGTTTATAGAAAAAATACAAGGTTCTTTTATTCAATAAAGTCCATTTTAGATAAAGTTCTTTGAAAAAATTAAACAGAAGTGTTTCTGAGGAAAATGATACATGAATCCTATTCAAACTGGATTAAATGTTCTGAAGGAAAAAATAAAAATGTGACCAGCTGTTTTAAACATTTTTAGAAGGTTAAATTGCTTTTGTCACTGTCATGAGAAGTTTTGTAGAATACATTTCCCACTTCACTGGTAGCAACTAGAGGGTAGTAGCTAACATAGCTACGTCAGATGATAGATTCTAACACAGCTAGCCGAGAGGTTAGTAGTTTAGTACCTACCTGTAACTCAAATAGCTCAGAGAAGAGCAAAAGACCTTTTTAGAGATTATGAGTTACATGTGTGCCATTATGATTATTTGATCAATGACTTTTTGCCTAAAGATTTTTAGCTTGACTATATGAAGTATGGAGAGCTATCTTACTCGACCCGGCATGGCGTTGGCGTCTTTCCCATCACCACCTTGTTTAAAGTTTTGATGCACTTTCACTTTATCTTTGTTATTACTTGATGGATTTGCTTCAGACTTGAAATATTTATTCCTCATCATCACCCACATCATATGGCACAAGGGTCATAACTGGCACCAATATTTCATGAATTATCCCCCCTTTTTACTCAGAATTTCAGGTTAAATTTTGGTTCCCTTTCACTTTATCTCAGTTATTACTGAATGGATTTGATTTGAACTTAAAATAGTGATTCCATATCATCACCCACATCATATGACACAAGGTCCATAAACGTGGCACCAATTTTTTGCTCATGTGATTTTTTGAAAAAAAAAATGATGAGTTATTTTCATCATTTGATCGGCCTAGTTAAGTTTTATGTTTAGGTCAGCTTTTCTCCTAAACTGTCAAAGGTATTGCTTTAAAACTTGCAACACTTATTCGCCATCAATAGCTGACTCTGTGTAGCAAGAAACCTAACTCCATCCTGCTTTTTGCAAGAATTATGGCCTCTTTTTGACTTAGAAATTTATTTAAACTTATTGTAACTCTTTTATAATTGACCATAGGGAAAAACCAAGACCACTTTTCTGTGGTACAACATAGATGTTACTTTCAAATTTTAGGTGTATTTTAAGGTATCTCTACCTGGTAATGAGTTTTTTGTGGACTTAGAAAAACAAAAGACTTACAATGAGTACTAAACAACCACAAAATTAAAATTCATTTGCAAATACAGGTGCTAGAGTAAAGAAATTCGCTGTAACGGGCGTATATTGTGACATTCTGGCACTCTTTTACTTAAAATTTCAAGTTATAGTTTTTATGTACTTTCTCACTCTATCTCTGTTATTACCAAACAGATTTGATTCAAACTTGAAACAATTGTACCAAGGAAATAACTCTTGCACAATATTTTTTAATTATCCCCCTTTTTTATGGCCCTTCCATCATAAGATGTAGGTGATGTTGTAGTGCAACTATTTTAAGTTTGAATCAAAACCATTTTGTAATAACAAAGATAAAGTGAAAGTGCATCAAAATGTTAACTTGAAATTTTAGGGGAAATGCCACAGTTGCCTATATGTATAAAGGGCAAAGAATTTCCTATGGGCAGAATTTCTTTAAACTTTGTGTACTGAATGAGAAACAAGTTTAAAACAGAAATATGTATCAAAAATCATAGGAACTCAGGCTTGATCTTGAATTATATGCCCTTGAAAGTAGATTTTTTCAGTATTTTCCAACTTTGAAGGGCAGATAATTCATGACCAAGGCTGGGTTCCTATGGTTTGTTTTATTTTATATTTCTGTTTTTGATTTGATTCTCTGTCAGTAAAAGAAGTTTAAAGAAGAAATTCCTTCTGTAAGAAAATTTTTGCCCCATGTCAATATAGAGACTGTTGCAAATGTCCTTAACTATGAACATGACTAAATGATACCGCAAAGACCTAGTCTTTCCCATGGACCAATTTCTTTAAACTTTGTATACTGACTGCAAATAAAGTCTGAAACAGAAATAATATTTAAAATACTCAGTTCTCTTGCCTTGATCTTGAATTATCTGCCCTTGAAAATTGGATTTTTTAGTATTTTCTGATTTTCAAGGGCAGATAATTATCTGGGTACCTATGATTTTTAATATAATTTCTGTTTTAAACTTGAATCTTAGTCTGACACAAAGTTTAAAGAAATTCTGCCCATAGGAAATTTTTTGCCCTTTATACATATAGGCAAGTGTCCCATTTCCCCATAAAATTTCAAGTTAACGTTTTGATGCACTTTCACCTTATCTCTGTTATTACAAAATGGTTTTGATTCAGACTTAAAATAGTTGCACTTCAACATCACCCACATCCTATGATACAAGGGCCATAATTCTTGCATCAATATTTTATGAATTATGTCCCCTTTTTCCTTAGAATTTCAGGTTAATTGTGGTGCACTTTCACTATATCTTTGGCATTACTTAATGAATTTGATTAAAACTTAAATTAGTTTTTTCAGATCATCATCCTCATCATATGACACAAGGTCAGTAACTCTGGTGCAAATATTTTATGAGTTATATCCCCTTTTTACTTAGAATTTCAGTTTAATTTTTATACTTTTTAATATATCTCTGTTGTTACTAAATTGATTTAGTCAAACTTAAAATGATTGTTCCAACTCATCACTCACATCATATAACACAAGTTTGATAATGCTGGCACCAGTCTGTTTTGAGTTATACCCTCGTCTTACTAATAGAATTTCTGGTTCAAGTTGTTATGCACTTTTGCTGTATCTCCAGTATTACTAAACAGATTCGATTCAAAATAAAATAGTTGTTCCAAAATAGCTGCATGATATGACACATGGTGCATTACTTTTGCAGAAGTTTACCATGAATAATGTTCCTTTTATACTGATTTAATGTTTTGAGACTTAAGCTATTGTCCAATGTTTTCATCCACATTTGAGTCATTAAACACTCCAGTGACAGCTTCAGCTTTCCCAGATGTGCCCAATTTCACTATCCAGCATCCAAATAGTCAAGGGCGCCGTCTCCTGTGACAGCTCTTGTTTGTTCTCCTGGAGAAGTTATTACTAACTTGCCGAGAACCAGTTAGTAGCAGTGTACTT
The DNA here is from genome assembly GCF_021730395.1 of Mercenaria mercenaria. Taxonomy (NCBI): domain Eukaryota; kingdom Metazoa; phylum Mollusca; class Bivalvia; order Venerida; family Veneridae; genus Mercenaria; species Mercenaria mercenaria. The sequence goes on from NC_069373.1 coordinate 63,724,145, forward strand.
CATAGGATAACCAACTGGTATATTTTATATATTGATTAATCAAACAAAATTTTGCTAACAATTAAGTCTAAAACTGAACCTAAATTAAAATATATATATATATGTTTGCTATAGGATATGGACAGCCTGTTTATGGACCACCACCCACTAGTAATGTAGTTGTGGTAACTCAGCCTGGTGCTGGTATGACAGCAAGACCAGGAACCTGCAGACATTGTGGGGTATGTATTGTTATAGGTGTAATGTAGTTGTGATATCTCAGCCTAGTGCTGGTACGACAGCAAGACCAGGAACCTGCAGACATTGTGAGGTATGTATGGTTATAGGTGTAATGCAGTTGTGATATCTCAGCCTGGTGCTGGTATGACAGCAAGACCAGGAACCTGCAGACCTTGTGGGGTATGTATGGTTATAGTTGTAATGCAGTTGTGATATCTCAGCCTGGTGCTGGTGTGACAGCAAGACCAGGAACCTGCAGACAATGTGGGGTATGTATGGTTATAGGTGTAATGCAGTTGTGACATCTCAGTCAGGTGCTTGGATGACAGCAAGATCAGGAACCTGTAGACCTTGTGGGGTATGTATGGTTATAGTTGTAATGCAGTTGTGATATCTCAGCCAGGTGCTTGGATGACAGCAATACCAGGAACCTGCAGACATTGTGGGGTATGTATGGTTATAGTTGTAATGCAGTTGTGATATCTCAGCCAGGTGCTTGGATGACAGCAAGATCAGAAACCTGTAGACCTTGTGGGGTGTGTATGGTTATAGGTGTAATGTAGTTGTGATGTCTCAGCCTGGTGCTGGTATGACAGCAAGACCAGGAACCTGCAGACCTTGTGGGATATGTATGGTTATAGGTGTAATGTAGTTGTGATATCTCAGCCTGGTGCTGGTATGACAGCAAGACCAGGAACCTGCAGACATTGTGGGATATGTATGGTTATAGGTGTAATGTAGTTGTGATATCTCAGCCTGGTGCTGGTATGACAGCAAGACCAGGAACCTGCAGACATTGTGGGGTATGTATGGTTATAGGTGTAATGTAGTTGTGATGTCTCAGCCTGGTGCTGGTATGACAGCAAGACCAGGAACCTGCAGACATTGTGGGATATGTGTGGTTATAGGTGTAATGTAGTTGTGATGTCTCAACCTGGTGCTGGTATGACAGCAAGACTAGGAACCTGCAGACATTGTGGGGTATGTATGGTTATAAGTGTAATGTAGTTGTGGTATCTCAGCCTAGTGCTGGTATGACAGCAAGACCAGGAACCTGCAGACATTGTGGGGTATGTACGGTTATAGGTGTAATGTAGTTGTGGTATCTCAGCTTAGTGCTGGTATGACAGCGAGACCAGGAACCTGAAGACATTGTGGGGTATGTACGGTTATAGGTGTAATGTAGTTGTGGTATCTCAGCTTAGTGCTGGTATGACAGCGAGACCAGGAACCTGCATACATTGTGTAGTATGTATGGTTATAGGTGTAATGTAGATATGGTAACCTAAACTGGTGTTCTATGACAGCAAGACCATAGATCTTCTGGCATTGTTGGATAATTATTAATTAGCACATTACTTCTGCTCACATATTGTTTTTATCCCTCTTGACCCAGTCAAAGCAGAGTTTTCCACCTTTGATTTGGTAACAAAATAGGGATTTTTAACTGTATTGATGGATCTTTATGAAACTACACCAAAGTAGTTCATTTTTAAGGTGGTGATGCACAGGCAACTTTGTCAGTTATTGCTCTTTTATTAGTTAAGTTCATACATAACAAAGTAATCCATCAACAGTAATCCATTGACGGATCTTCGTGAATTTATCACAAATATAGATGACTATAGGGCATTAGTGCATGCTTATCTTTCATTAGGATGTCTTCAGTAACTGCAGAGTTATTGCCCTTTAATTGTAATTCCCACAAAACAAATTAACCCATTGATGGATCTTCATGAAACTTAGTACAAATATAGATCACAATAGGGCAGAGCTTTTCCTCTTGTTTGTAAAAAATAGGAACCAAACAACATTTTAAAGCACTTCCTTTTTATATGCTAGTTGTATATATATCTGGAAATTATATATATCTTTCAAAATACAATCCCCTCATAGAACAGCTTTTTTTTTCAGTGGAGAATATATTTAATTGTAATGCAGCTATGATAACCCTGCCTAGCTGACAGCAAAACTGGGATCCATCAGTCATATCTGGGTTTGTATTGTTATAGTTGTAGTGTAGTTAGGATAACCCAGTCTAGATGAAGGAAAGAACAGGATCTTTTGGCATTGTGGGATGTATATGGTTATAGTTATAATGCAGTTAGGATAACCCAGTCTGGATGAAGGAAAGAACAGGATCTTCAGGCATTGTGGGATGTATATGGTTATAGTTATAATGCAGTGGGGATAACCCAGTCTGGATAAAGGAAAGAACAGGATCTTTAGGCATTGTTGGATGTATATGGTTATAGTTATAATGCAGTTAGGATAACCCAGTCTGGATGAAGGAAAGAACAGGATCTTCAGGCATTGTGGGATGTATATGGTTATAGTTATAATGCAGTTAGGATAACCCAGTCTGGATGAAGGAAAGAACAGGATCTTTAGGCATTGTTGGATGTATATGGTTATAGTTATAATGCAGTTAAGATAACCCAGTCTGGATGAAGGAAAGAACAGGATCTTCAGGCATTGTTGGATGTATATGATTATAGTTATAATGCAGTGAGGATAACCCAGTCTGGACGAAGGAAAGAACAGGATCTTTAGGCATTGTTGGATGTATATGGTTATAGTTATAATGCAGTGAGGATAACCCAGTCTGGACGAAGGAAAGAACAGGATCTTTAGGCATTGTTGGATGTATATGGTTATAGTTATAATGCAGTGAGGATAACCCAGTCTGGACGAAGGAAAGAACAGGATCTTTAGGCATTGTTGGATGTATATGGTTATAGTTATAATGCAGTTAGGATAACCTAGTCTGGATGAAGGAAAGAACAGGATCTTCAGGCATTGTGGGATGTATATGGTTATAGTTCTAATGCAGTGTGGATAACTCAATCTGCATGAAGAAAGGAACAGGATTTTTAGGCATTGTAAGATGTTTATGGTTATTGTTGTAATGCAGTTAGGATAACCCAGTCTTGATGATGGAAAGAACAGGATCTTAGGCACTGTGGGATGTGTATGGTTATAGTTATAATGCAGTTATGGTAACCCAGTCTGGATGAAAGCAAAAACAGGATCCTGCAGGAATTATGGTGAATGCAAAGTATGCATGTATGGTATGTTATTCAGTAATAAGTGATAAGCCAGTCTGTATGATAAGTTTTTTGGGTATGTATGTACAGATGTAATGTAGTTGTGATAACCCATACTAGAGCTTGCATTACATAAATACCAGGATCATGAAGACAGTGTTAGGATTATGAAGGGTTTTGGTGTAATGTAGTTGTGACAAGGTGAGCTTTTGTGATCGCGCAGCGTCCGTCGTCCGTGCGTGCGTAAACTTTTGCTTGTGACCACTCTAGAGTTCACATTTTTTGTGGGATCTTTATAAAAATTGGTCAGAATGTTCATGTTGATGATATCTAGGTCAAGTTCGAAACTGGGTCAACTGCGGTGAAAAACTAGTTGGTCAGAATGTTCATCTTGATGATATCTAGGTCAAGTTTGAAACTGGGTCACATGCCCTCAAAATAGGGGTGACTATTGAGGCCAATTTTGACTATTGCAATACTATTGATATCGCTTAAAAACTATTGCGATACTATTCTATTGCAGGTTACTATTGCGATACTATTGCAATAGTTATTGGCCATCAAATTTTTACAGTAAAGCTACCAACTGGCATTGTTTTCACAGTGTAAGAGACGGCACTGTTTATAATTGCTGTTAACACACATTGAGATGTTTGTATAACTGAAACGGACAGAAATAATTCTAACATTAAATATTTCTTGCCTTCCTTGGCTTTGGAAAAATAAGTAAAACAATAAACCTATGCAAGGTATACTCAAACGAATCGGCCATTTTGTTGCGAATGTCAACATGTTTAATAAACCAAAGCATCAAAAAGACGAAAAAATTTAAAGGATCGGATTAAGGTGTACCAGCACTAAATGAAGGGCCCTACCGAACAGTTTGCTGTATAAAAACAAGTATATAGCCTTCTTTCTCCATGTCCATAGCACATTTTCTCATCTAAAATTAACAGGTTAATTAAATATATTTAATCAAAGTTTCTAAGAAACTAAATTTATTAATTATCTCCCAGACTTCTCAGTCCTTTTTGGTAGTTTAATTCCGTGAGGGTAATTATTGTAATGGAGACGTTAACATTTTCCGAGGCGCAAATGAAAGCTGGCTCTGTTTCTTGGTTTATAAATTATAAATTATTTCTGTATTTACAAAAATTTCAAAACTATCGAAACTATCGATTGTTGAAGGAACTATCGGCGATTGTTATTGGATCGTGACTTTTCTATCGATGCATGCTATCGGGACACTTAGTATCGCAATGCATCGATAGTTCGATGTATCGTTACACCCCTACCTCAAAAACTAGGTCAGTAGGTCAAATAATAAAAAAACATTGTGACCTCTCTAGAGGCCATATTTTTCATGGGATCTGTATGAAAGTTGGTCTGAATGTTCATCTTGATGATATCTAAATCAAGTTCGAAACTGGGTCAACTGCGGTCAAAAACTAGGTCAGTAGATCTAAAAATAGAAAAACCTTGTGACCTCTCTAGAGGCCATACTTTTGAATGGATCTTCATGAAAATTGGTCAGAATGTTCAGCTTGTTGATATCTAGGTCAAGTTCAAAACTGGGGCACATGCCGTCAATAACTAGGTCAGTAGGTCAAATAACAAAAAACCTTGTGACCTCTGTAGAGGCCATATTTTTCATGGGATCTGTATGAAAGGTGGTCTGAGTGTTCATCTTGATGTAGGTCAAGTTTGAAACTGGGTCAGCTGCAGTCAAAAACTAGGTCAGTAGGTCTAAAAATAGAAAAACGTTGTGACCTCTCTAGAGGCTATACTTTTCAAGGATCTTCATGAAAGTAAGTCAGAATGTTCACCTTGATGATATCTAGTTCAAGTTCGAAACTTGGTCACATGTTATGAATAACTAGGTCAGTAGGTCAAATAATTAAAAAACATTGTGACCTCTCTAGAGGCCATATTTTTCATGGGATCTATATGAAAGTTGGTCTTAATGTTCATCTTGATGATATCTAAATCAAATTCGAAACTGGGTCAACTGCGTTCAAAAACTAGGTCAGTAGGTCTAAAAATAGAAAAACCTCGTGACCTCTCTAGAGGCCATACTTTTGAATGGATCTTCATGAAAATTGGTCAGAATGTTCATCTTGATGATATCTAGTTCAAGTTTGAAACTGGGTCACATGCCATCAATAACTAGGTCAGTAGGTGAAATAACAAAAAAACCTTGTGACCTCTGTAGAGGCCATATTTTTCATGGGATCTGTATGAAAGTTGGTCTGAATGTTCATCTTGATGATATCTAGGTCAAGTTAGAAACTGGGTCACATGCCATCAATAACTAGGTCAGTAGGTCAAATAACAAAAAACCTTGTGACCTCTGTAGAGGCCATATTTTTCATGGGATCTGTATGAAAGTTGGTCAGAGTGTTCATCTTGATGATATCTAGGTCAAGTTTGAAACTGGGTCAACTGCGGTCAAAAACTAGGCCAGTAGATCTAAAAATAGAAAAACCTTGTGACCTCTCTAGAGGCTATACTTTCCAAGGATCTTCATGAAAGAAAGTCAGAATATTCATCTTGATGATATCTAGGTCAAGTTTGAAACTTGGTCATGTGGTATCAATAACTAGGTCAGTAGGTCAAATAATAAAAAAAACATTGTGACCTCTCTAGAGGCCATATTTTTCATTGGATCTGTATGAAAGTTGGTTTGAATGTTCATCTTGATAATATCTAGGTCATGTTTGAAACTGGGTCAACTGTGGTCAAAAACTAGGTCAGTAGGTCTAAAAATAGAAAAACGTTGTGACCTCTCTAGAGGCTATACTTTTCATTGGATCTTCATGAAAGTAAGTCAGAATGTTCATCTTGATGGTATCTAGGTCAAGTTCGAAACTTGGTTACGTGTTATCAATAACTAGGTCAGTAGGTCAAATAATAAAAAAACATTGTGACCTCTCTAGAGGCCATATTTTTCATGGGATCTGTATGAAAGTTGGTCTAAATGTTCATCTTGATGATATCTAAATCAAGTTCAAAACTGGGTCAACTGCGTTCAAAAACTAGGTCAGTAGGTCTAAAAATAGAAAAATAATGTAACCTCTCTAGAGGCTATACTTTTCAAAGATCTTCATGAAAGTAAGTCAGAATGTTCAGCTTGATGATATCTAGTTCAAGTTCGAAACTTGGTCACATGTTGTCAATAACTAGGTCAGTAGGTCAAATAATAAAAAAAACATTGTGACCTCTCTAGAGGCCATATTTTTCATGGGATCTATATGAAAGTTGGTTTGAATGTTTGTCTTGATGATATCTAAATCAAGTTCAAAACTGGGTGAAATGCATTCAAAAACTAGGTCAGTAGGTCTAAAAATAGAAAAACCTTGTGATATCTAGGTCAAGTTTGAAACTAGGTCACAGGTCAAGTTTGAAACTGAGTCACATGCCATCAATAACTAGGTCAGTAGGTCAAATAATAAAAAAACATTGTGACCTCTCTAGAGGCCATATTATTCATTGGATCTGTATGAAAGTTGGTTTGAATATTCATCTTGATGATATCTAGGTCATGTTTGAAACTGGGTCAACTGTGGTCGAAAACTAGGTCTGTAGGTCTAAAAATAGAAAAACCTTGTGACCTCTCTAGAGGCTATACTTTTCAATGGATCTTCATGAAAGTAAGTCAGAATGTTCATCTTGATGATATCTAGGTCAAGTTCAAAACTTGGTTACATGTTATCAATAACTAGGTCAGTAGGTCAAATAATAAAAAAAACATTATGACCTCTCTAGAGGCCATATTTTTCATTGGATCTGTATGAAAGTTGGTTTGAATGTTCATCTTGATGATATCTAGGTCAAGTTCGAAACTGGGTCAGCTGCAGTTAAAAACTAGGTCAGTAGGTCTAAAACTAGAAAAACATTGTGACCTCTCTAGAGGCCATACTTTTGAATGGATCTTCATGAAAATTGGTCAGAATGTTCACCTTGATGATATCTAGGTCAAGTTTGAAACTGGGTCACATGCTGTCAATAACTAGGTCAGTAGGTCAAATAATAAAAAACCTTGTGACCTCTGTAGAGGCCATATTTTCAATGGATCTTCATGAAAATTGGTTAGAATTTTTATCTTGATGATATCTAGGTCAGTTTCAACACTGGGTCACATGAGCTGAAAAACTAGGTCACAATGTCAAATAATAGAAAAAAGTATGTCATACTCGGTTTAAAACTGGGTCATGTGGGGACATGGGAGCAATTCAGGACCATCATGGTCCTCTTGTTACTATAGACAAGGTAAGATGTAAAGTTTATCGATCGAACAATTTATCACATGTTTTTGTGACTTCAGATAAGTATCCCTTGTATTTAATAGGGTATTTACTATGGAAGCCCTGGAGGGACAATTGATTTCCATACTTCCCACTTCTGACTTCTAACTTTTGCACTTCTCACTTCCAACTTCTTGACTTCCTACTTCTAACTTCTAACTTTCACATGTCTGACTTCCAACTTCCTGACTTTCGACTTCTGATTTCAAACTTCCATACTTCTTCCTTCTGACTTCTTGACTTCTTACTTCCTTCTTCTAACTTCCGCACTTCTGACTTCTAACTTCCACCTTCTTGACTTTCGACTTCTGATTTCCAACTTCCACACTTTTTACTTCCGACTTTTTGACTTCTTACTTCCCTTTTCTAGCTTCTGCACATCTAACTTCCGCACCTCTGACTTCTAACTTGCTGACTTTCTACTTCTGATTCCAACTTCCACACTTCTTACTTCCAACTTCTTGACTTCTTACTTCCCTCTTCTAACTTCTGCACTTCTAACTTCCACACTTCTGACTTTCAACTTCCTGACTTCCAACTTCCACACTTCTGACTTCCAACTTTCCGTCTTTGGAAGTCAGAAGTACGAAGTGTGGAAGTTGGAAGTCAGAAGTAAGAAGTCAGGAAGTGAGAAGTGCAAAAGTTAGAAGTTAAAAGTGGGAAGTACGGAAGTCTTCATATGCAATTCCCTGAGGACGTTTCAAATTCTGTATGACAGCTAAGTGGCCTTTTGATGGCTATTCACCAAATTAAAAAGTTGTAATTTTTTAAGCTCACTCAGAAGCCAAAGGCTCAGGGTGAGCTATAATGTGATCGCTCACCGTCCGGTATCCATCCGGCGTCCGTCCGTCTGTCATCCATCCATCCACACTTTCCTTTAAACAACATCTCCTCCTAAACCACCAAGCCCCTGAGTTGAAAAGAGGCCCCACCCAGAGGGTTCCAAGTTTTACATAGACTTACATAGGAAATCTTTTTAAAATCTTCTCGTCTGAAACTGCAAGGCCTATGCTTTTGACTTTTTGGTATGTTTCAGGCGAGAAGATTTTTAATGTTTTTGCATTGCCTTGTGGTCTACTACCAAAATTGTTCAAATTATGCCCCTGGGGGTCCCAAGTTTTATATAGACTTATATAGGAAAAACATTAAAAATCTTCTTGTCTGAAAGTTCAAGGCTTTTGCCTTTGATATTTTGTATGTATCTTTGCCTAGTTGATCTCTTACAAGATTGTTCGAATAGCTCCTGGGGTGAAGAGAGGCCCCGCCCCAGGAGTCACTTGATATAAAAAATTATGAGTTATATAAGAAAAATACTTCAAAAATTATCAGATCATATTTCCTACACTATTTAATTATATTTACCGGATGACCCAAAGTGATAAGGGGTCACCCGACTGTGACTTTGACCTACTTTCTTGTTTTTTAAGATACAGCCTTGAAATTTGGATGACATGTACAGTTTTGCACACCTATCTTAAAACTGAATTTCAGCGACCATGAATATGACCTACTGACCTACTTCCTTGTTTTTTTTAGCTTTAGCAAAGGAATTTGTTCAAGCAAGCAACTTAACTCAGGCAAGTGATATAGGGCCATCATGGCCTTCTTGTTGTTTTTTTAATGTCTGTATTTATTACAAAAGATTTTTTTTATTGTTTCAGATTGGCTATCCGCACAGCACATATTCAGTTATGGGGATCCTGTTGGCAATTCTTTGCTTCCCAATTGGCATACTTTGCTGTTTGATGCTTACAGAAACGCGTTGCTCACATTGTAGAGCACTGCTGTAAACTGACTGTCTGGTGGGCATACAGAGTCACGTTGCTCACAATGTAGAGCGCTGCTGTAAATTGACTGTATGGTTACGCTGCTCTGTATAACATGTTTCATGTGCAGACTTTTGTAGATTGGATGATATCAAAAATACTTTTATTAATATTCACAAGCAGTGTGACTCTTCAGATTTAATACATTTGTTCAACAATTTAAAATTGTTGATGTTAGTCAGTACTGTCCATAAATATAATAAATCAAACTTCACAGAAAAGGCTGCTGTCTATAGAATCAGGAAATAAAAGTGATGCAAAAGAAATCTGGTCTACAGTATGACAACTACCATGCATATGATATGTCTTTGTGTCTGAAATCATTCGTCCTCCACCTCTGATAATTCATGTGGGGTAGTTGGCAGTTACTTGCAAAAACATTAGATTAGTTAAAGGTTGTCAGTCTAATATTTAAAATTAGGCAGTGTTTATAGCTGTTTTCACTTTTTTATATTCTGTTTGAATTATTTAAGGAACAAAATGACCCATGACATATTGTTAGGTCTCTATTAAAAATGTATGTTTTATTATCTTTTATATAATTTTATATTTACCTCCTTTTAATAAGAAAATATTTTAAAAGCTTAATATTTCTTTTAATCTCAATAAAATTTCTAGTTTTACATTAGCATTTGATAGAGTCTAGATATCCAGATATTTCATCAATCTGAACCAAAAGATATAGGGGATATTAATTTTGTATTTTTCTGTGTAAGATTGAAATATCTTTCACAAGCAAACACCAGAGGAATATTTTCATAAGTGGCATAGCCACAAGTGAAAATGTAAGAAATGGTGTTCATGAGTGAAAGATAGTTTGATCTTACATGTAAAACAAACACATTTTCTTTTTAGCTCACCTGTCACAAAGTGACAAGGTGAGCTTTTGTGATCGCGCGGTGTCCGTCGTCCGTCCGTCCGTCCGTAAACTTTTGCTTTTGACCACTCTAGAGGTGGTCAAATAATAGAAAAACCTTGTGACCTCTCTAAAGGCCATATTTTTCATTGGATCTGTATGAAAATTGGTCTGAATGTTCATGTTGATGATATCTAGGTCAAGTTCGAAACAGGGTCATGTGCAGTCAAAAACTAGGTCAGTAGGTCTAAAATTATCAAAATCTTTTGACCTCTCTAGAGGCCATATTTTTCAATGGATCTTCATGAAAATTGATCTGATGTCTCTAGAGGCCATACTTTTCATGGGATCTGTATGAAAATTGGTCTGAATGTTCATCTTGATGATATTTAGGTCAAGTTTGAAACTGGGTCAACTGCGGTCAAAAACTAGGTCAGTAGGTCTAAAATTATCAAAATCTTTTGACCGCTCTAGAGGCCATATTTTTCAATGGATCTTCATGAAAATTTATCTGAATGTTGACCTTGATGATATCTAGGTCAGTTTCGAAACTGGGTCACGTGCGGTCAAAAACTAGGCTAGTAGGTATAAAAATAGAAAAACCTTGTGACCTCTCTAGAGGCCGTATTTTTCATGAGATCTTCATGAAAATTAGTGAGAATGTTCACCTTGATGATATCTAGGTAAAATTCAAAATAGGGTCACGTACCTCCGAAAACTAGGTCAATAGGTCAAATAATAGAAAAACCTTGTGACCTCTCTAGAGACCATATTTTTCAATGGATCTTCATGAAAGTTGGTCAGAATTTTTAGCTCACATGTCACTTTGTGACAAGGTGAGCTTTTGTGGTCGCGCAGCGTCCGTCGTCCGTCTGTAAGTCCGTCCGTCGGTGCGTAAACTTTTGCTTGTGACCACTCTAGAGGTCACATTTTTTATGGGATCTTTATGAAAATAGGTCAGAATGTTCATCTTGATGATATCTAGGTCAAGTTCGAAACTGGGTCACGTGCCATCAAAAACTAGGTCAGTAGGTCTAAAAATAGAAAAACCTTGTGACCTCTCTAGAGGCCATACTTTTCAATGGAACTTCATGAAAGTTGGTCAGAATGTTTATCTTGATGATATCTAGGTCAAGTTCGAAACTGGGTCATATGCCATCAAAAACTAGGTCAGTAGGTCAAATAATAAAAAAACCTTGTGACCTCTCTAGAGGCCATATTTTTCATGGGATCTGTATGAAAGTTGGTCTGAATGTTCATCTTGATGATATCTAGGTCAAGTTCAAAACTGGGTCAACTGCGGTCAAAAACTAGGTCAGTAGGTCTAAAAATAGAAAAACCTTATGACCTCTCTAGAAGCCATACTATTGAATGGATCTTCATGAAAATTGGTCAGAATGTTCACCTTGATGATATCTAGGTCAAGTTCAAAACTGGGTCACATGCCATCAATAACTAGGTCAGTAGGTCAAATAATACAAAAACCTTGTGATCTCTCTAGAGGCCATATTTTCCATGGGATCTGTATGAAAATTGGTCTGAATGTTCATCTTGATGATATCTAGGTCAAGTTTGAAACAGGGTCAACTGCGGTCAAAAACTAGGTCAGTAGGTCTAAATATAGAAAAACCTTGTGACCTCTCTAGAAGCCATACTATTGAATGGATCTTCATGAAAATTGGTCAGAATGTTCACCTTGATGATATCTAGGTCAGGTTCGAAACTGGGTCAACTGCAGTCAAAAACTAAGTCAGTAGGTCTAAAAATAGAAAAACCTTGTGACCTCTCTAGAAGCCATACTATTGAATGGATCTTCATGAAAATTGGTCAGAATGTTCATCTTGATGATATCTAGGTCAAGCTCGAAACTGGGTCAACTGTGGTCAAAAACTATGTCAGTAGGTCTAAAAATAGATAAACCTTGTGACCTCTCTAGAGACCATACTTTTGAATGGATCTTCATGAAAATTAGTCAGAATGTTTACCTGGATGATATCTAGGTCAAGTTCGAAACAGGGTCATGTGTCATCAATAACTAGGTCAGTAGGTCAAATAATTAAAAACCTTGAGACCTCTCTAGAGGCCATATTTTTCAATGGATCTTCATGAAAATTGGTCAGAATTTTTATCTTGATGATATCTAGGTCAGGTTCAAAACTGGGTCACATGAGCTCAAAAACTAGGTCACTGTGTCAAATAATAGAAAAAAATGACGTCATATTCAGTTCAAAACTGGGTCATGTGGGGACAGGTGAGCGATTCAGGACCATTATGGTCCTCTTGTTTTCTTAATAATATATAGGTCAAGTTCAAAATTGGGTCACATGAGCTCAAAAACTAGGTCACTATGTCAAATGTCATACTCAAAACTGGGTCATGTGGGAAGAGGTGAGCGATTCAGGACCATCATGGTCGTCTTGTTATTTCATGTCTTGACTAAATATGCATATTTTATAGGTTCTTACTAGTGAAAAATTTATCTGATAATTCGCTGAAAAGCATGTAATTAAACTTTTAAATTTGACTGTAGTTTCCAACTTCATTTATTTCCTCTCTGTCTTAATTCAAAACAAGTATAATGGCAAATTGAGGTAATTGTAATTTTACAAACTTGCATTTCTAATCAATTTTGGCTAAATATATAATTCGATGGGTCAGTGCAACATGGTCGTAACTTGATTTTTTTACCAAATACACTTTTTTACATAATTTGCCTTATTTAACATAAATACATCACTTGTTAAAATATCTATATCACATTCTTAAAATTAAAGTGAAAAAAGTAAAATTGTCAAAAGGTTGTATCTCAGGAAGACACTTCCAGTCAGTGCAACGTGGTCATAACTCAACATACGTCTTTGTTGCACAGAGTTAGTATGCTATTTCACTTTAAAATTTCTGTGCAACATGGTTGTAACTCACAAAGTGTAACATATTACAATAGTTAAATGATAAATAAGGATGATTTTTGTTTTTAAACAACTTAGAAAAGGTATTTATACACAAAATTAATGTTGTTACTATATTTCATATTTTATCAATGAAAAAGTGATGTTAAGAATTTATTGACCCAACATGTTTAGGATTTTACCAAAACACTTACTCTGTTAAAAAAAATACTCTTGTTAACTATTTCTCAGCAAAACTTCTTTCCAAATTCAATATTTTTTAGCATCAGAAGACATATTCAAAATGTTTTGACTAATTTAAGAGGAAAAAAGGCACCTTTCTATACTTGTAATTATTAAATAAATTTTCCCTTTTTATGCAAGTTTCATGTAAAACTGTGAAAGATAACAATGAAATAACATTTTCCTTTTGTATGCATATTTCCATGAATTGTGCAAAATACAAAATGGGATTTATTAAAGGTGGAAATTTTTCTGTACTATAAGTGAAGCATGACTTCTGCTTGCAAAGCTCGTATTCTGATAAGTTTTATTTGGATATATAGAAGTTTTTTGTTGGTATATCGAATATTTGTATAAGTCGTTAAACCACTAAAACATAAATAAATTGACCAGCATTTACTTTTAAAATTTTAAAATGAATGATTTACTTGATTTTATGTTGCAAAACACCAAACGAAGGCCTGGCTGATCAAGGGCCATGGCCAAGGAGCCCGTGCCCCCCCTATACCCCCCAGTGACTTAAACTCATCGAAGTTGCATGTAAACAAAATAATATTTTCTCAATATATAGACCCAAAACTGCACCAAGGCCACCATTTCATGCCTGCATTAAAAATTTCCAGGAGGGAGATGCTCCCGAGCCCATAACAGGAGGGAAGTATCCCCTCTAAACCTCAACATATAGAATGAAAAATGCACTAGAGGCCTTTATTATGTCTCCCACACCCTGGTGGGGGGAGACATATTGATTACTCCCTGTCTGTCCATCCATCCGTCTATCAAAATCTTGTCCACACTCTTAAGTCGAACAGTTCTCATCCAATCCCCCCAAACTTAAAAAAAATGTGTTTGCCAAAAAGTCCTCAGCCAAGTTTGATAACTAGCCAAATCAGCCCAGGCACTTTGGAAGTATGGCCCTTGAAACATTGGTTTTTGATAAACAAAGCACTGAAAGTCTGATTGGATTGTATTTGATAATCAAAGCACTGGAAGTCTGATTAGGTTGTATGAAAGCTCTGAAAGCTCTGAAAGTTTTGCATGTAAACAAAATAATATTTTCTCAATATATAGACCCAAAACTGCACCAGAGGCCACCATTTCATGCCTGCATTCAAAATTTCCAGGAGGGGAGATGCTCCTGAGCCCATAACAGGAGGGAAGTATCCCCTCTATACCTCAACATATTGAACGAAAAATGCACTAGAGGCCATTATTAAGTCTCCCACACCACTGTGTGGGGGGAAAGACTATTGATTTACTCCTGTCTGTCCATCCATCCGTCTATCAAAATCTTGTCCCACTCTTAAGTCGAACAGTTTCCATCCAATTCTTCCCCAAACTTGAAAAAAAGTGGGCCAAAAAGTCCTCAGCCAAGTTTGATAACTACCAAATACCCCAGGCACTTGGAAGTAGGGCCCCTTGAAACATGTTTTTTTGATAAACAAACACTGAAGTTGATTGGATTGTATTTGATAATCAAAGCACTGGAGTCTGATTAGGTTTGATGAAAGCTCTGAAAGTCTGATTGGGTTGTTTTTGATAACAAAGCACTGGAAGTCTGACAGGGAATTAAGAATAAATAGGGTGTAGGGTTTACGCTTAAAACATTTGCTCGTCCGATCTTATACTACTATTCAGATGATTTGGCATTTGGGGGGAGACATGCGCTTTTCTCAAAATAGCTCTATTTCATACCTAAATTTCAAAACTTCCGGAGGAGACCCTTTCCCCCTCCCCAAATAAGAAGGAGGTATTTACCAAACGGAAGGATTATCCCCTCCTATACTTCAAAATTTAGACCCAGAAATGCACAAGAGGCAACCATTTCATACCTAAATTACAGAAATTTCCAGGGGAGAGCCACTCCCCTCTCTCCTCACTTGAGTCTCGCTAACAGTAGAGAGGGCTAACCTCTTGTACCTCAAAATTCAGACCCAAAAATGCACAAGAAGCCAGTATTCAAAATTTATTTTTAAAATATTTCTAGGGGAAACCCTTTAAACCCCCTTTCTCTACCTTTATATCCCCTTCTCTACCTTTACATTTAAACCCAATTGCACCCGAAGCCACCATTTCATATCTATATTAAAATAAAATCCAGGGAGAGACCCAACCTGACCCCCTTAACAGGAGGGAGGTATCCATCATGTTCCCAAGTTTTTACCCAAAAAGGCACTAGGGGCCTTCCATTTTATACCTATATTCCAGAGGGAGACTCCCCTTTACCAACCTAACAGGAGGTGGGGACCCTTTTAATACCTGAAAATTTAGACAAAAAATATGCATCAGAGGCTGCCATTTCATACATATATTACAAAATTTTCCAGAACAGACCATACTGACATTAAAATTTTACATCAGGTGTAGGCATCATTTTTGATGTTTATTTCTGTGACTGTGTTGCTGTGTTTATCATGTTTTTTTAATTAAAAACATTTTCAGTTTTACTCAAGCTAAAGAGCAAATTTATACCATTGTAATTTTTTTTAAGTGTAGATTTTATGTAATAAAAAGACTTTTAGACTTGTATCAAGAAGCATGCACATGTTCTTTTGCAGAATAGTATTGTGCTCCTATTGCATACATTATTTATGCTGCAGAACCGGTGCATATTTCTTGATGAAAATCTAATAACTGACACAGACATATTCAAATACCTTAAGACCTTAAAGGCTCATATGCCTATATTCATAAAATATGCAAATATCTTATACTTTAAAGACACTCAGTGTCTACTTACTGTAAAATATTCAAGTACCTTGGACCAGTCAAGCACTTATTGTCCATTTACTGAAAAATACTGAAATAACTTTGACCATAAAAGTTTCTCACAGCCTATATTCAGTACAACAGTAAATATTTTGGACCAGTCAAGCTTCTATTGTCCATTTACTTTTAAAATAATGAAATAAGTTTGACCATAAAGGCTCCCAGTGCCTAAATTCAGTAAAATATCAAGTACCTTGACCATCAAGATCTTATAATGTCCATTTACTGTATAATAAGAAACTCATTGAATACTAAAACTCTCAGTGCCTACATTCAGTAAAATATGCAAATATCTTGGGCCAAGTCAAGCCTTACTGTCTTTTACTGTAAAATACTTTTAATAATTTAAAGTGTGTTTTTGTAGTAGTACATTCTTATTTCTACATATTATATGATTTTTTCTGACATTTTTGCGAATAAAACAAGTCAATGAAAGTACAGAAAAAGATAAATGGATATGCTTTAAAATATTGAATTAATAGTCTTTTGAATAAACATCTCTGTTATGAATTATCTCTAATAAATTATTTGTTATCATTTAGTTACGACCTTGGTGCACTAAGTTTTTGACAAAATTTCCACACATTTCAGCGCAACATGTCGTACTGGAAAACTTTCAAATAACTCCTCAGTGAACATTTTTCTGACATTTTTTCCCCATAGTATCGTAGTTATTATTGTTATTTGATAGAAATAATATAGATTGTATTTTTTTTTCATTACATCATTTGAATACAAAATATTTTTTGCTTCTCCTGTAAAGTTTTCAAAAAATGAGTTACGACCGTGTTGCACTGACCCATCGAATTGTTGCTGCAAATACATTGTATTGGACAAATATAATACAATAGTTCTTATACTTGTATCATTCCTCTGGCATTTTATTATTATTATGCTAAAATAACTGTTATCTTTATTTGGCAACCAAGATAGGAAAATACCTCCTGTGAAAATCTAACCAGTATTTTAAGCACTTGGGGAGCGTAAATAAGTATACATGATCAGTTGTTTTAAATAGATCCATTACTTTACTAAACTTTTGAAAAATTGTGGAATGAAATATAAGAAAAGTTATTCTTGCATGCCGGACAGGATTTTCCCATGCTTTTCCAGTGCTAGAAAAACTCATCTTACACCCCTGGGTGTAAGATGACTCGTGGGATATAATTTATGAATGAATGCGTAAATTCATATGCTACTATAACAAAATAGCACCTTAAAGAAAAGCCTTCATTTTTCTTTATATCTTCTACGAATTGAAGAATAAGGCATGCAAGAAAAAGAATCAATCACTGGCAGCGGTTAAAGATGGGAATATCCGGCACTCGGGTAACTGTTTAGGCGGAAACTTGGCAGGAGCCTCGTTACCACCTAAACATTTACCCTCGTGCCAGATATTCCCATCTTTACCCACAACCAGTGAAAGATTCTTGTATGATGTTTCATGATAACACTGTTGATTCAGCAATGTTTAGCAATCAGTTTGTTGTTTTTAAAGTGAGATTCATGTGAAACTGTGGATGAAGAATTAATTTTCTTATGATTATATAACAACCATATCTTTTACCTTGTATCAACAGGAATAATTAGGATATTTCTCATTTAAGAGGGTGCAGTTTTCATAATTTTGTTAGCTTGCAACTGGAAAATTGTTGTAGAATAAGCTCTATATATCACTATATCTACCATGGATAAAATAAAATAATCGTGTTTCAGTGAGTGTATTTTTTATTGGAGACTTTGTCATTTAAGTTTTGATTTCACATATTGTCAGATAATGCTGATTTTACTAAGCATAATCTATAAGATAAAACAACTGCTTGCAAGTCTTTTGGACACTTGGACTAGTATTTTATACAGCTGAAAACATGTGCAATGTTAACACTGTCTGCAGTGAATTTGATTTTGCCATAAAATAATTTGACAGCTGCCTAGCAGCACGTCAACATGTATATCTCAAAACATTATGGTTTTAATGAATTTTTCATTCCTTTTGCTCTTTTTCCAGCACAAAATAATCATGATAATTTTTATCAGTTTCACTTGGAATTTCACTATAATCTGATGCTTGCTGTCCCTTCTGTTCTTCCAGAACAAAGTACTGATGGTCTGATACTGGCCTTTCATTGGCTGGAAGATTTGAATTGTTAGCCTTATTCTGTGGCTCTAAGACAAAATAATTATGATTGGTTGCATCAGCATTTGTGTCAGTGCTTCTGATTGGCTGATTTTGTGATACAGAATTTTGATTGTCGTTGTTAGCACTATGCTTTGAATGATTATTCCCTGCACTTGAAATAACATTGTCAGTGAATTCTTGGTAAACTGGTGACATAACTGTTTTAGGACCTTTCATTGGCTGATTCTCTGGAGACTGGTACTTGTCACTGTCTCCTATTGGCTCAAAGTATTCAGGAGACTCAGGCTGTAGCCCAGAATACATATGAGAGTCTCTGTTATTTGACATTCCACCTAGAGTGTGGTATCTAGTCTGATTGGAAGCAGCTGGAGCAGCTGGGGCTGAAGGAACAACAGGGTAATTGATGGTTGTTTCAACTGGGAGTGTGTTATCTGTCACCTGTAATAGAACAAGAACAATCTTCAATGACGGTGGCATTTTAATGGGAAATTTTACAAGAGTCTCTGAATTACTGCATCTGCTTGACAAACTTTGATATATGAATATGGAACATAGTAAAACCATTTCTCTAAATAGGCACAAAATAGTCAAACCTAATATTTTCAACAATTTAGGTGACTGTCTCTTTCAAAACTTCATGATGTACTGAGAAACAGTTGAACCAGTCACCAATATGAAACACTGTATTTCACCTTAAAAGCCAGTCAGCTAATTTCTAAAACTGATTTTCTTGTTCTGATTCTAACTTGTCCTAAGCAGCTTGTCTGGTGCTGCCTTGGCTGGCAGCTTAATACAAGATTGACTGTCTATTGTGATTTCTTTACTACACTAAGTTGTTATACACTAGGTTTTATGGGGCTATTGCAGTAAAATGGTAGATTGGACAGGTTTGTTGTTTCTGAAGTGGCACTGTCTTAGTATAATACTGCATAATACAGCATTTAACCATAGTTCTAGTGCTAAACATACATTAAATTATCTGTGATATGTATATATAAATATGTATAATTATATAGACAATATGACATACAGATGGGTCTATATTTTCTTGTGCTTGATATTTGTCCTCCCTGGATGTTGATTTCTTGAAACCTTTCCTCATTTTTCCTCCCAATATGCTTGTCCTGCTGAAATATTGAAATATTCATTTTTCTTCTATTGTATTAATGTCATGTTGAAAATTAAGTATTATGAAATAAGAATGCTTTTATAAGCTACATTGTATTTTATGTTTGTTTTTTTTCAAATTTTGTTGCTATATGTTTGTTTTGTTAGTAATAATTATTATGTGTAACACATTTCTAAAAGAAATACCACTAGTGAAATTGTTATAAAACATGTACATTTTCAATGTACAAATAAATGAAAATATTGCAAAAAGGACCTAAAACAATGTCAAAGGGCCTCAAATACAGTACCTGTTTGTCAATTTTCATTGCCATATCTATCCGATAATGTATTCTAAACACATAATTATAAGACACTGCTGGAAAAATAGTTTTGAAGTAAGACAATGCTATTTGGTAGTTTTAGTATTTATTTTTAAAAAAGGTTTATGATGATCCATGTTTTTTTTGGTTTTTTATTAGCTCACCTGAGCAATGCTCAGGTGAGTTTTTTTGATCGCTCGATGTCCGGCGTCCGTCGTCTGTCGTCCGTCAACATTTAGCTTGTGTATGCGATAGAGGCTGTATTTTTCAAATGATCTTCATGAATTTGGTCAGAAAAGATTACTTGATGAAATCTATGCAGAGTCGAAAATGGGTCATCTGGGGTCAAAAACTAGGTCACTAGGTCAAATCAAGGAAAAACCTTGTGTATGCGATAGAGGCTGTATTTTTCAATTGATCTTCATGAAATTTTGTCTGAATGATTACCTTGATGACATCTAGGCCAAGTTCGAAAATGGGTCACCTGGGGTTAAAAACTAGGTCACTAGGTCAAATCAAGGAAAAACCTTGTGTATGCGATAGAGGCTGTATTTTTCATTTTATCTCCATGAATTTTGGTCAGAATGATTACCTTGATGAAATCTAGACCGAGTTCGAAAATTGGTCACCCGGGGTCAAAAACTAGGTCACTAGGTCAAATCAAGGAAAAACCTTGTGTATGCGATAGAGGCTGTATTTTTCAATTGATCTTCATGAAATTTTGTCAGAATGATTACCTTGATGAAATCTAGGCCAAGTTCGAAAATGGGTCACCTGGGGTCAAAAACTAGGTCACTAGGTCAAATCAAGAAGAAACCTTGTGTATGCGATAGAGGCTGTATTTTTCATTTTATCTCCATGAATTTTGGTCAGAATGATAACCTTGATGAAATCTAGGCCAGTTTTGAAAATGGGTCATCTGGGGTCAAAAACTAGGTCACTAGGTCAAATCAAAGAAAAACCTTGTGTATGCGATAGAGGCCGTATTTTTTTTAATTGATCTTCATGAATTTTGGTCAGAATGATTGCTTTGATAAAATCTAGGTCAAGCTTGAATATGGGTCATCGGGGATCAAAAACTAGGTCACTAGGTCAAATCAAAGAAAAAAGTTTTGTATGCAATAGAGGCTGTATTTTTTAATCGAGGTTGATGAAATTTAGTCAGGATGATTGCCTTCATCAAATCTAGGTCAGATTCGAATATAGGTCATCTTAGCTCAAAAACTAGGTCACTAGGTCAAATTGAAGAAAATGCTTGTTTACACTTAAGAGACCACATTTTTGATCCAATCTTAATGAAAATTGGTCAGAATATTTGTTTCCATGAAATCACTATGTCAAACATGTTTACACTGTTATGGTATGTTTATCAGGTGAGCAACCTAGGGCCATCTTGGCCCTCTTGTTTAAACTTTAAGTATAAGAAAACAAAATTTATGTAGACAGAATTGTAATTAATTGTTCATTACAACAGAAAAATAACCTATCAAAATCCTTTTTAAAAATAAATTCAAATTAAAATGTGACAAACTAAAAATATAAAAATCCTATTACACTGTTCTTGACTTCTTTAGAATGACTATGGCATTGGTAATATGGTGTATTAAAGAGAATTAAGGAAATACTGGTGAATCAAACAGAAAGAAATGAACAATCACTTGATGGAAGATAACTTAACACCTTACTTGAAATGTTAAATGTATTTGTAAAATAAAGCTTGATCAAGATTTTGTCTTCCACCAGCTCTGCTAGGGATCATCAAAACATGGCATACTACTGCTCATGTCTTTGCAAAAATGTAGTCTTTACAGCATCGGTCAAACATGAACAGTTTCAGAATTTGACCAGTAGCTTAAACAATCAAGGTGATGTGAGCTCTTTGTAACAAGGTGTATGGTCCCTTAAGGAGTTTTCTTGATCAAAATTCAACTGATAAGCAATTTACATTTAACCTTCCATTTTCTTCTTCTACCTTATTCGTATAGAAAAGATACAGAGATGGTAGATTTGATTTTTAGGAAAAATGGGTCGACTTTAACAATAAAAAATAATTCATCAAATATGAATTTCTGAAAACATGAGCTATGCCATCTTTGTGTGTGATCCCTATAAGGCACTGGGTAGAAGTTGTTGAATGGTAGTTAATTCAGTTTCTTTTAATATTTTGTTTTGCATATCTCTCTCTCTCTCCACCTCTTCCCTCTTTTCACTGCCCTTCAGTACATACCAAAACTTATAATTTACCTATGTAGAGATGGAACACAGATACAGATTACTGCTG
Organism: Mercenaria mercenaria; assembly: GCF_021730395.1. Classification (NCBI taxonomy): domain Eukaryota; kingdom Metazoa; phylum Mollusca; class Bivalvia; order Venerida; family Veneridae; genus Mercenaria; species Mercenaria mercenaria. The sequence goes on from NC_069373.1 coordinate 63,746,148, forward strand.
TCACTATTGCACCAATGACCACACCCAGAAACAGCAGTCCCACTGTCACACCCACTGAAACTCCAGCTTTCTTCTCAGACTGACTGCAATCACACGGCGCACAGTCATGGTCACGTCTACGGTCTGGTTTCCCTGAAATATAATAAGTATTTTTAAGACATGCAGTACTTTCAGGTTTTTATTAGCTCATCTGTCACGTTGTGACAAGGCGAGCTTTTGTGATTGTCCGTCATCCATTCACAATTTCTTGTGAACACGATAGAGACCACATTTTGCAATCAAATGTAATCAAACTTGTATTGGTATAATATCTCGGTTCCATTCGAAAATTGGCCAGATCCAATCATGAGTTCGAGAGAAAATTTGCTATTTTGGCTTGTGAACACGATAGATTACATTTTGCAATTGATTTTAATCAAACTTGCACACAACTTGTATTGTCATAATATCTTGGTTCCTTTGGAAAACTGGCCAGATCCCATCATGGGTTCCAGAGTTATGGCCCCTTAAAGGGGCCAAAATTTGCTATTTTGGCTTTTGCAGTTATAATATAGAGACTTCATTTATGGTTTGATTTGATTCAAACTTGCAAAATATCTTAAACAACAATAGATCTTGGATTCCATGATGAATCCGTCAGATCCAATTATATGTTTCGGAGTTACGGCCCCTGACTGACACCTGAAAGAGTTACAATTTGTTAATTTTTACCTTGTGAACACAACAGAAGTGACATTTTACATCGATTTTAACCACACTTACATACAACTTAAGTCACAATAAGATCTTGATTCCTTTTGAAAACCGGCTAGATTCCATCATGGGTTCTAGGGTTACTGCCCCTGAAAGGGGCAAAATTTTCTATTTTGGCCATTTCAGCCATATAGAGATTTCATTTATGCTTTGATTTGATACAAACTTGTACAGAATGATTATCTTGATGATCTCTAGAACAACTGAAAAGTTTAACAGCAACAGCAAAAAATTGGAAGTAAGACAGTGAAAAGCAATCGCGCATACCAGAGGTCTACCATGGTTCCCTGATGGAACCTCTTGCACATTTTGCAGGTATTTTCAGTTTGGTTATATTACAGGTAAAAGGTTTTAGCCAATAAGTGTCTTTTGCGACAAATCTTCACGAACCAATCTAAATCAAAGTACGAGGAATATTGTTAGTATGGTAAATTTCTAAACATCTGATTACAGGAATAAATTTTTATTTATCAAAAACTGAAACAATGATGTGAAAAGACTTTTCACTATGGTTGTTTCTTTGTTTCTACTTTACTTAATTTAATGGTCCCAATGGGACACCTTATTTATCACTTGAATAGGGAAAGCAGAAATTTCCTCATCCCTGAAGGGTAAAATGCAATCATGCGAAATACATTATGTACAGGCTGACAGCTGAATAATAGCCTAAATGGGTAACTGACATCATTTCAATTTGAAATGACAAGATGGAGAAAAAATGACCAATTTGTCAATTTTGAAGTGGAAAAAGGAAGACCCACTTAGACAGGTTATTTTTGTACAAATAACATAAGTTTGCTATATGATATTTTACAATTTAATGTGACTATACGTCAATGCTAATCTATCAAACTAGCTTTTTTTTGCTACAGATTAAAAGTTAGTAACAAAATCTGTTAGCAGTAAGTAAAAAGCAGCTTCCAAAAATGTTATAAAGTCAAACAAATTTAAGGTTCAAAATATGTACAAGTGAGACCTGTATACATATTATTTGATCCTGCGACTTAAAGGCACTGACCTCCATATTTTGGCTAAAATTATCTTTCTTTAAAATGGAAGTTTGGTCATATTATTAACATTAGAATATGAGTTTTTGTTTCTGAACTATCTTAACAATGTCAAATCAAGAAAAAAAAAGATGCCCGCGTCGGGAAACAAACCTGGGCCGCGGCCGAAATAAAAACTTTTCCACTGTCTTTACCAACACTGCCACAGAGGATTATGTGTTTAATCCATTAAATATAGATATCTATAATTAAGGCAGTTTGCCTTGAGTAAAGCATTACAAATGCTTTTCGATTTTCATTGTAAAAATTAGTAAAAACAACTAATAATCTCATGTGTTTCCATAACATATAGTCTGTCAGTTATTAAGTTTCAAAGCTTTCTTAAGAAATATAGCATTCATTTCCTGGTACCTTAAATTTTTTTTTCTGTTTTCACTTGTCGCACGATCCTGAGGCCAATTTCTTTAGAATAAAATTTACAACTATGAAAATATTCATTAAATTTTGCAGTGTAAACTTTTATCTAAGTACATGTATACATTAAACATGTGATTAAAATTGTGATTTTCTGCAGTCTCCCAATATGAAAACTCAGTGTTCAAAGTCTAAGAGTTTTTAAACCAATTATCTAAAAATCATGTTCTTGATTGTTTAAGAATGTCATGGAGATACATTTAGAAAAAAAGTGACGCAGATCGACTGTATTATTTATTATAAGAATGATCATCAATTTTAAGTTCAAGTCTGACACTTTAAGAACACAAAATTAATGCCTAGTTGGGATAATTTTTGCTAAAATATACAGTATTTTTACTAAATTCTTGCCTGGACTTAAAAATAAAAATGTACCTTTGTCTCTGTCATAGCCATATTTAGCAAATTCTGTAACAGGTGTGGAAATTTCCTCTTGTGAATCAATGGTTGTGGGTTCAATTGTTGTGACTTCACGAAAACCATCGTGAGAGAGTATTTTGTGCTTACATTTTCCAAATTCCTTCACACATTTAAGTTTGCTAATGAAATGGTTAATGGAGCATTGGGTTTGAGTCTTTTGCTGAAAGTAGCACTTTTCTGTGTCTCTGGCTGTATTATCACAGTAATTGCAACTTGGAATAATTTTCAGAACTGAAAAACATATTTAAATATTCTTTTTTACTTTGATACAGTTCAGCCTAGTCTATTAGAAGCTTTGCATGATAATTTAAATGTAAATACCAGAGGACTGAAAATAGAATAATTGTTAGTTTTAATACAATAAGGCGTAAAAAAAACACTCTTTGTTTCTTGTATCCCGGCCTACCCTAAAGTTTTGGCCTGACCCTAAATGTTTTTATGGCCTTGGAGAATATTTTTTTCATTTTTTTAACAAAAAGTTGCAAAACTGCACTTTTTATGCTTTAAACATGGTCATTGATGTTAGAAATCAACTTACTGATGCTCCAAAGGCATAACCCCCTTATTTGTATTCATTTTTTGGCATAAAGATAATTTCCGAAAAGTCTCCCTAAATTCCCCCAAAAAAAATTTTCCAACCTACCTACCCTAATTTTTACCTCACCTGTGCTCAAAGGTGAGCTTTTGTGATCGCCCTGTGTCCGTCGTCGTCCGTCCGTCCATCCGTCATCCGTCGTCATCAATTTAGCTGTTAACACTCTAGAGGTCTCATTTTTGGCCCAATCTTAATGAAACTTGGTCATAATGTTACCCTCAATAGAATCTTGGATGAGTTTGATATTGGGTCATCTGGGGTCAAAAACTAGGTCACCAGGCCAGATCAAAGGAAAAGCTTGTTAACACTCTAGAGGTCACAATTTTGGCCCAATCTTAATGAAACTTGGTCAGAATGTTACCCTTAATAAATTCTTGGGTGAGTTTGATATTGGGTCATCTGGGGTCAAAAACTAGGTCACCAAGTCAAATCAAAGGAAAAGTTTGTTAACACTCTAGAGGTCACATTTTTGGTTCAATCTTAATGAAACTTGGTCAGAATGTTACCCTTAATAAAATCTTGGACGAGTTTGATATTGGGTTATCTGGGGTCAAAAAGTAGGTCACAAGGTCAAATCAAAGGAAAAGCTTGTTAACATTCTAGAGGTCACAATTTTGGCCCAGTCTTAATGAAACTTGGTCAAAGTGTTGTCCTCAATAAAATTTTAAACAAGTTTGATATTGGGTCATCTGGGATCAAAAACTAGGTCACCAGGTCAAGTCAAAGGAAAAGCTTGTTAACACTGTAGAAGCTGCATTTATGACTGTATCATCATGAAACGTAGTCAGAATGTTAAACTTGATGATCTTTAGGTCAAGTTCGAATCTGGGTCATGTCGGGTCAAAAACTAGGTCACCGGGTCAAATCAAAGAAAAAGCTAGTTAACACTTTAGAGGCCACATTTATGACCATATCTTAATGAAACTTGGTCAGAATGTTAATCTTGATGGTCTTTAGGTCAAGTATAAATTTGGGTCAGGTGGGGTCAAAAACTAGGCCACCAGATCAAATCAAAGGAAAATCTTGTTAAAACTCTGGCGGCCACATTTATGATGTATCTTCTTGAATCTTAGTCAGAACGTTAAACTTGATGATCTTTAGGGCAAGATCAAATCTGGGTGATGTCGGGTCAAACACTAGGTCACCGGGTCAAATCAAAGAAAAAGCTAGTTAATACTTTAGAGGCCACATTTATGACCCTATCTTAATGAAACTTGGTCAGAATGTTAATCTTGATGGTCTTTAGGTCAAGTTTAAATTTGGGTCAAGTGGAGTCAAAAGCTAGGCCACTAGGTCAAATCAAAGGAAAAGCTTGTTAACACTCTAAAAGCCACACTTCTGATTGTATCTTCATGAAACTTAGTCACAATGTTAAACTTGATGATCTTTAGGTCAAGTTCGAATCTGGGTGATGTCGGGTCAAAAACTAGGTCACAGAGTCAAATTAAAGGAATAGCTAGTGAACACTTTGGAGGCCACATTTATGACCCTATCTTAATGAAACTTGGTCAGAATGTTAATCTTGATGATCTTTAGGTCAGTAGGTCAGGTGAACGATACAGGGCCTTCATGGCTCTCTTGTTTTAAGCATGTTACCAGAAACAAAGAATTTTTTTTAGGCCTAAATATGTGATGAAAAAATGCTATGCATACAGCAAATTTTTTACTTGATTACAGTATAATAACAAGTGCATAAAATTTAAAAGCTTTTACAGTTTCCAAGGAAACAGAATTCTTATGTCAATTATGTCAACAGTTTGGTGACAGTATCTTGAAGATGTATTTTAGCTTTCATTTAATTTATTTTACTCAGTTGTGATGTAAAACTTATTACAGTGCATGCTGATCATGGTCTGTACTGTTCGCTAATCAGTAAATTTTCAGTGAACACCTCTTCAAATAATAAATGGTATTGCCCAAATTTAATGATAGACCAGTCCGTTTTAGAAATTTGCAGGCTAAAGGTTAAGCTTATTTGAACCACTCCTGTGTCCGCTTCTTAGAAAACCCAGTACTGGTGTCATATGAGAAAGCGTGTTCATGACTCCAGTGGGGCTTGAATCCTCGGCCCATGAGTTTAGCAGCCCACACCTTAACCACTAGACAATTGCTCCATTTAGACTTTTTTCAATCATACAAGCTACAACTCATACATAAATTGTGAAAAAAAAATCAGTCATGAATATGTATACCTTTCTTTATAGCTGGACAATTAATTCTTCCATCAGCATAACAAAAGTTGATGTTTGGGACAGCTCCGCCAAATGAATCACCAAAACAGCCATTGATCACACTTTGTAAATTAAGAAGAGTTTCTGTCTCCACAGATTCAACCCTGCAAGAAATTCAGTTTACTTATGGTACTATTATAGTTTTATATATTAAGCTTGCAGTTATTTAAGTTCTAGAAAGACCCTTATTCTTATATACCAACTTTAATAATGCACTTGTTTTGTCACCATTAGCATTGAGTGTTTCATTTCACTCCATTTAACATAACCAGTACATCATGTACGTGTTGTATAACATACTTTGAACGTGAGTTGCAGTTACTAATTAAGTAAAAACTGTAAACAGGTAAAAGTTTAGCTAATAGGTCACCTTTAGCTCAAATTGCAAAGTCTAGAATAATATATGTATTACCCTGCAGAAACCACCATCTCTATCAATATATTGAATAACAAATAGACTAATTACCTGCAGAAACATTTCTCTCTGTCAACATGTGGAATAACAAATGGGCTGACCTGTAGAAGCCACCATCTCTATCAATATATTGAATAATATAGTGAAAAACAAATGGACTTACCTGCAGAAACATTTCTCTCTGTCAACATGTGGAATAACAAATGGGCTGACCTGTAGAAGCCACCATCTCTATCAATATAGTGAATAACAAATGGACTTACCTGCAGAAACATTTCTCTCTGTCAACATGTGGAATAACAAATGGGCTGATCTGTAGAAGCCACCATCTCTATCAGTATACTGAATAACAAATGGACTTACCTGCAGGAACAATTCTTTTTGTCAACATGTGGAATAACAAATGGGCTGACCTGTAGAGGCCACCATCTGTATCAATATGTGGAATAACAAATAGACCTACCTGCAGAAACCGCCCTCTCAGCGAATATGTGGAATAACAAATGGACTTACCCGCAAAAGCCCCCCTCACTGTCCTCATGTCTAGCTGCAGTGCCTGTACCTGAAGTTTATTTCAATATGTAATGAGGTTGTATGATGATGATACGACAACACAGTTATGATACATGATGATGAATTTATATAACACATCATAACAGAATATCCTCTCAAAAAATATTTTGATACATTTATATTCCTGTTATGTAGTTATATTGTACAAAATATATATATTTCCAGTAACATTTAAGTATATTATATTGTGTTTGGCATAATTATATTACGATGTGATACGATAATACATGATGATATTATAATTAACTTATATGATCAAGACATAGATTTACATTTATCTGATAGAAAGTTTGGAAGAAAATTCATGTGCTGGTATATTTTCCCCACTGGCAATCTTCACAAGTAGAGCCAATTTTTTTATAACTGTCATAATTCATTTTTATAGAACGAGTTTTGCTTTGATATTTAGTAAAACTGGTGCACATCACATAAATTGATTAATGTTTTGACAGGTAATTTAGTTGAAAAATAATTCATAGTCATCAGATGACATGTATACTATACTTACACAACACTAGTGGTGCCAGCACCAGTAAGAAGCCTGTAGCCTTCATTTTCTGTAAGGTTGCCTTTTGTTGAATTTCTTTATCTATTAATATAAATCCTTAATCTCTTCTTGTAACATAAAATATGTTGTTTTTTCTATCTCTAAAAATCTGTGTATATGTGTTTCTACCGAACTTATTATTGGTCAGTGAATGTGTTGTTTTCCCTATATATATACTTCGATATATATCATCTTCTCCATCAGATGTCCTGTTGTATTTTGTATGTTAGTCAGTTGTCTATTACATTCAGTATTTATACTGTAAAACTCTACGTAAAAATCACAAATGATTTCAAATGAGAATTTTTACACCAGTGTTTCCCAGCGAATGTGATTCACATGTTAGAAGATGTTGATATACAAATATTTCAAGTAGCACTTCATTTCAGTCAAAAACATTACTTTCCATCTGATAAGATGTAGCAAGATATAGCCTAACTCTCACACAATTACATCCTGTTATACTTTAACTCACTTTAAGATGGTCATCAGATGGTTGTTCATTTGTCCCATTTACTAACTAGATATCTTACACTAAACTGACACAGACACTATATATGGATGGTAAATACGACAACTGGCGTACATTAAAGTCATGTTGGTAATGACCATCTCTGTTTGACGTAAACATACCTATACTTAATGATGCACGTTTAACACTGGTTGATTGGTCCATGTATGTTTCTATTTTACTAGTATGCGGTTACACATGTGACATTCCCCCATGACTTACTGAATGATTGAACATGTAGTTTTGATACCATAATGATGTAGTACATACTACATCTTAAATTTACTTATTTTGCCTTAAGGATTTACAACAATTGTTGAAAGGGTGAAATAGGTTATTACAGTACTTTTTTTTTAGTTATAGTGAGTGAGTGAGTGAGTTGGGTTTTACAGCGAATCGACACAAAAATGTCATATATCGCCACTGTATTTCACTTTATCAGTGTTCTTCTGCAATAAACTCCCTGAAAACAGTGAATATGCTAGAATGTTATACATAATCTATCTGTGCATTTCAGAGTCCACTAAAACATGAAATTAAAGATTTTCCAGCTTTTCCTCAGTAGTTTTATCTTTCTCTTGAATATTCACACTTACTGGCAGGTAAAGAAATAGGGAGAACATTGTCAACTTCTATTACTTTACCTTTATGTAAATGTTCAAGAACACTGAAAAAGAGAAATACCTCTAAATAAATCAGTAAAGAAAAAATTATCTCCCTTTTTGTACTTAGTTTTTCAAATATTTTAAAATCTAAGACATTCACTGAAGGAAATACAATGTAAATTATATAATGCAACATTCATGATATGAGCCGTGCCAGAGAACCAACATATGTTTGGACACATGATCCGACAGCTGCACATCTGATCTGGTCAGCTCCATGCTGTTCACTTTAAAGCTATTGAATTGATAACGTTAGGAATGCTACAGACTGCGCGATGCGCAGGCTGTCGGATCCATGTGGTCGCAGCCCCTATGTGTTTTCTCATGGCACGTCATATACAGTAACCAACGGCCACAACTATTATGCTGATCACAGCAAATATAACTTCCAAATTAAGCACTCTACCATTTCGTGCAGACCCACTTGTCATTTTTATCCAGTAATTCCACGAGCAAACTCTGAGATTTGACAAAGATATCTGTAAGTAATGACTTTGCAGAAGTATGCTTGTGTACACATGAACACTGGATAAGAACTACTTAAGGTGTTCAGCTGGCAGTCAGTTTTCACAATTTTTATGTAATTCAAGGTCTATAATTCAAAGTGACTGGGAATGTCAGTTGTTTATTGAACTTGAAAGTTTGATGAACACTGGATAAGAAATGTTTAAGTTATAGAGTGGACACTTGTTATTTTCACAATTTCCATTTATTAAAGGGCGATGAGAGAGACGTGGAGGATCCAACTGGTTACTGAACTTGGCCGATATAATGTGCACATTAATATTATGGCCAAGTTTCCTGAACATTTGATAAGAAGTTTTCAACTTAATGTGAGGTCAATTGCTCTAGATGCCAAAAACCAACTACCTGCCAGCTGACCCCCAACTGTGTGGCGACCACTGCCCCAGGTGATCCCCTAATAGTCCCATTTCACGGGTGTATTTAACAATAAGGGAGACTTTTCAAATTTTTATTCATTTTTTATTTCTTAATAAATGAGTTTTTACACATGAGATAATGAACAATGTTTATGTATAACAAATTAAATATAAAACATTCATTAAGCAGACAACAACAGCACATAGGATCAACTGTTTCACAAAGTCATGCTGAGCTATAAACATACCTGAAGTAAATCATTAATTGTAACTGAAAATCGTGCAAAGTCATTAACCTAACGGTTAGGCAACAGTGAAGTCATTTCATATTTACAGTAACTGTACTTGTATGTGACAACTGTAGTAAATATGTTTATTGTATTCTCGTAGAATTTTAGGTTTTTTAAAATATTTTTTGTAAAATGAAGTGAAAAACAAAGTCAGATGTAAATTAACGTCACTAAGAGGCTTAATAGCAACCAAACAATTCTTGTGTTAAGATTAATGGATTGCCACTAAGTTTTATCTCAACTCGCTATCACAGCCATCTTTTTGATGTATGTCTTATTTCTGTGAAGATAATCTTATAGAACACATGCAAAATATCCCTAAAGGCCAGTTATATACACCCTTGCAGCAAATGCCCATTGATATTGTGTAAGAAAATTCAGATTAGAAATTCAAATGCAGGAAGTATGACAAATTACAGTGATACAGTTATAGGACATAGAGTCTGAGCCAGTATTCCTATTCTACGATTGTGTACTTATATTCATGTGGGACTACTTTTCAATTCAGCTTTTGTGGCTGTATCAGTCCATGAAATTGAAACCCAATGAACAAATAAAATTCCTATTTAACATGTTTTGTTTGTTTGCTTTGTTGGGTTTAACGTCGCACCAACACAATTATAGGTTATATGGTGACTTTCCAGCTTTGATGGTAGAGGAAGACTCCAGGGGCCCCTTCATGCATTATTTCATCACAGGCAGGCACCTAGGAAGAACTACCAACCTTCCATAAGCCAACTGGATAGCTTCCTCACATGGAAAATTCAACGCCCTGAGTGAGGTTCGAACCCACATAGGTGAGGGGCAAGTGATCTGAAGTCAGCAACCTTAACCACTAGGCAATGGAGACCCCCTCATTTAGCATGTAAAAGCCACAAACTCAAGTCCCCATAAAAGCCATTTTACAGAAATAACAAAACATATTCCTCTACAAAATTAAATGGTTTCAAAGTATATATATGCAGCGCATTGTCTTCATCTACAGAGTAGAATTATATTGAAATATTAAAATACTGAAAATTAATTATATGTTTTTTCAGTGAATTATTGAAATATTAGAGTGAAATACCAGTATATTTGTTATTTCACAGTAAAAATAACAAATACACAAAAGTTGGTGAAAAGCATTTAAAAACATGAAATAATATGTGTTTGTTTTTCATGTAAGTTCAAATATCTTTCACTTGTGAATGCCAGATCTTGCATATTAAATCATGGCTATGCCACATGTGAAAATACTGCATCTGTTGTTCATTTGGTGAAAGGTATTTCAATTTTACTTGAAAATAAAAATCCATCTTTTATATGTTTCAGCAGCATAGGATTACAAAGGCACCACATTTTATCATTAAATTCATAAACTACAATGTTAAAGCATCATACTTTATTACGTATTTTTTAATGATTTAAGAACAATAAAGAAGGCATACAAGTATGTACAAGCATATAACTGCCTGAAACAAAACATATCACAGACCTCCATTTTCCCCCTTGAAAATATATTTTTTAACACCATCTTTCATACTTTCAAATATCAAATTGTTCATGAAAGTATTAAATTTCAATAGGTTTAGGAACAGGTTTTCTGATGTGACGCATTGTAGTTCCTGGTTCTGTGGGTTTGAACGGAGCATGTCTGCCATATGGACGTGGAATTGGCAGTTCACTGTCATCATCTGGGATGTAGGCATTGGGTCTAGGTTCGGCAGTTGTTGTCACACCTCCAGCTATCTGGTATTGTTCTTCCTCTTCCTCAATCTGAAACAAAAGTTTTATAACATAAATGTAAGACAACTAACTGTAACTATCCTTGACATATATTTGCAAAAATAAATTTATTTTACACTTGTTCATCTGTACCTGCATACTTCTAATACTTCAAGGCAAAGTTTTGAGTAACATACCCTGTTTAATTTTGCGGATGATTCAATTGTCACTAAAAATTGACCTTAATTATAATTATATGCATGTCTGTGCCGTCAGTTAAAAAAAGTACACCAAAAAATCTTCTAAAATGTGCAAGTTAAAAAAGATAGTTGATAGCATTATTTTAGTATCTGGTTACAGCGTCCATAGCAACAGGAAAATGGAAACACATAAAACTGTTATTTTACATACCAATCTCTTCTCCTCGTGTTCAAATGCTCTTCTATCCTCGTCCCTCAGATATTTCAACCAATCGCGTTCAATCTCTTCACTTGGTGGTTCACCCTTCTCCATTCTAATATAACTCTGTTCCAGCTCGGATTCTTTCTCTTTCAGAGACTGTTGCAGCTTCATGGCATTAGCCTGGTTCATTGACACTTCCGATACCATCGCCATCATCTTACGTGTCGTATCTTTTATTTTGAATTGTAATTCATTCACCTGAAATATCAATAAATCTGAATAAAATACAGCAGTACAACTTTCTAAATACCTTGAAGTAATTAAAACATAAATTACTACAACCGCTTAAATAGCCATTTGGGCCATAACATGAAATTTTTTTACCGACAGAATTATATAATTTTACAGTTAACAATACTAGATTATTTGAATTCCTTTGAATATCTTTTTAACCTTTAATAGCCTGCTGGCGGCAAATGATTTCGACTTTGCGACCAGTGCAGACCACGATCAGCCTGCACTATTCAGTCAGTAAATTTTCAGTGAACATCCCTTTGAATAATAAGTGGTACTACCCAAATTGAATGATGGACCAGTCCATTTTAGAAATTCATGGTATAGGTTAATATTGGTCTTTTCAGTATTTTACACAAATACCGGTAAATGTACTTTACCTTTTTAGCAAGATCCAGAGTATCATCTTTTCCAGTCTCGGCTTTGTTTCTAACTCTACCGGCCAGTCTCGTTACTTGCTCAAATATCAAATCTTTCTCTAGCAGTTGTTCCTCTTTCTCTGATAGTCGAGTCTCAAGCTGAAAGTATATCGAAATGAAATATTATACGTCACCGCTGTCTTTTTTTTTTTTCGGCATGGTACCTAGACAAAAGTCAAAATAATTCAGGAAGCACTTAAGCTCTTTTCTATGAAAATCAGTAATTTGTTACTTCTCTTGTCATGAAAATTTCCTTTGCCTTGAGAAATGGTTTGCCAGCTATCTAGTGTACATGTGTATTTATTTTAGTTTGATTGTAATGGAAGACAGCAGCTTGCTGTGATATAGAAGGTCTGTTTTTACTATATGAAGTGGGAAAAGTGGAACTAACAATCAACACAGGATGATTTTGAGATTTGATTAGTGAAAAATAACTGATGTTTCCACTCTCACGAGTTTTTCTCCAGGGTATATAAATCACAGAATAAATAACTAAAGTATAAAAATCAGGTTTTCCAAAATAACATGTTCTAAAAATAGATTTTTGATTGTCTTGGGTGCAGTCTGTTTCTTCTTTCTCTAGTTTTAGTGTTATTAAAAGCTTTCATTAGGCGAGAAAAAAAACTATAGATGGAATTAATTTCGATTTGTATATCTTTGAGTTTGTCCTTTTCATCCTGGTAGGTCTGTTTCTTTGTGAAAAAAGTACTCATATCTCAAAGAAAAGGCAAATTCCGACAGAGCTAAAAAACCTATACTGTGAAATAATTATTTTCTATGGCAGACTGTCAATCCATGAAACTTAATCCCAACAAAACAGTAAAACTGCCATTATTTTATATTCAAAGGTCAAAATCCACAATTTTATATCCTCACCAAAATAGCCATTTTGGCCAAAATAATGAAATTTCGTGCCCTCAAAATTAAATGATTTCACAGAAACCTATATAGAATGATTAGCAGCAAATCAAATATGCAAGAAATTCCTTTGGAAGCAAGGCACACAACCAAGCAAAATAGTAGTAGACTCAGTTTGGCTGAGTCTGTTGCTCTAAACTTGAATACACTTAATTGTAAAACTTACATCTTCAATCTTTTCGTGCATCTCTGCAGGCGGAAGATCTTTGCCTTCAAGGTAGCGAACACGTTTTTCATCGTAAGGGTTTTCCAGGTTCTTCTCTAACTCCAGCATACGATCTTGACATTGCTGAAGCTGTAATGTAAATATTCATGTTCTCTGTTGGACATTCTGTATTGCCATTTTAATCGTAGCTTGTTCTTTTTCTTACTTGGTTCATGAATGAATCATGATCTTTCCAATATTCACTTATCCTGTATTTCTAAGAGACATCTAGAAACAGGATGTTTTCCTTGATTTCTAACAAACAATAACAACTGGTATCACAAATGGTATGTTACAAATTATGTATGGCTTTGAGTTATGAGGACAACAAATATCAAACTTGAACACTAAGTCAAAGCTCTTGCAATTGTAATCTAACCCTCATCATGCTGGACAAGATTGATTCTGCCTTTGAGATCAGTGCAGATCATGTGCAGCCTGCACATCCATGCAGTCTGATCAAGAATTGCACTGTTTGCCATTCAGTCAGTATCATCTTTTAACAGTTAATGGTACTGTCCAAATTGAAAGATGGACAAGTTCATTATAGAAATTTAGCAGGGTAAGGGCTAAAGTCTCCACTATTGAATCACACATACCCCTACAGACAGAGCTTCAGAAGTGTAAACTATATTGCCATCTCACTAATGATGAACTTGTTACCTGTATTTGTAAAGTGACTAGTTCTCCTTCCAGGTTAACTCTGTTTGGTGTTTGAGCACGAAGTACACCAATAGAGCGCTTCTCTTCATTCATTTGCATCTGTATAAACCGTATCTCTTCTTCCCTAGCCTGTAACTCTACATTACCATTCCGGATCATTTGATCTGAAAACAAAAAACAATAATAAAGCTAGTTAGTCCTTGGCACAGATTAACGATAGCTGTTTTTATATAATTCATAACGAGGCACAGGATACTCAATCCAAAGTTGTGTGAGTCAAACTGGGGTCAGAACTTTCTCATATGAAATCATTTCTTTATTTTTTCAAGAAAACAGACTGCAGAGTGATTTAAATAAGCTTAAAACTTGCATCCCAATCAAGCTAACATAAATTAGTATCCTGTGTTGGTGCCCCGTAAAACCCAAATGAGCCGTGCCATGAGAAAACCAACATAGTGGGTATGCGACCAGCAAGGATCCAGACCAGCCTGCGCATCCGCGCAGTCTGGTCAGGATCCATGCTGTTCGCTAACAGTTTCTCTAATTGTAATAGGCTTTGAAAGCGAACAGCATGGATCCTGACCAGACTGCGCGTATGCGCAGGCTGGTCTGGATCCTTGCTGGTCGCATACCCACTATGTTGGTTTTCTCATGGCACGGCTCAAATAAATAAATTAGTATAACCTAAACAAAACAAGGAACACTGTTAATAAACCTACTTTCCATAATGAAACAACAAATGAACCATTTATTTTTGCTTAATTGTAATGCAGGCTTTAGCCTTTGTCTTCTTCCTTGAGAATTAGTATTGGATCCTACATTAAAACAGTATGACTCAGAAGATAATTTGTCAGCATCTGCTTGCTTGTATCCCAGCCAGATTTTGTAACTGGTTTAATGGCAAAGTGCATTCTAAGATCACTGTCCAAATTCAATAATAACCCCAGCAAATGTTATCAGGTGAATTCACTTCACTAGAAAATCTTTTTAAACCTAAAAATAAGTACCAGGCACTTCCATAGGAAAGAGATTCATTGAAATGCTACAAAAATTCTAGCTCAACATTTTTAATGATGCACTTGCCACTCTTTCATGCCATATTCAAGCATCTGCATGTATAAAATAGCTCACCTTGAATGTTTACTTTTTCATAGAAAATGCAGACCTCCTCATTTCTCTCAATCAACTTGATACCTCTGTAAATAAAAATGATAAGAACTGTGAGATGAAAAAATGAAAGGTAAATATACAGTGTAAGACTTGAACAAGACTGCAATCTCCTTATTAGGAATATCTCTATCATGGAACGCTTTGTCAGACTTTAATTAGCTGCTTATATGTTGATGGTATATACTACTGTTTGCTGCATCAAATCTGTAACAGGGTTTTCAAGGATTCTGGCTTTATCTGGCAAAATTAAGATATAAATTATACAGCATTCTAACCTTTAGCCCACTGGCGGCAAGCGATTATGCCTTCACGACCAGTGCAGAACAAGATACAGATGTGCAGGCTGATCATGCTCTGCACTGTTCGCCATTCAGTCAGTAAATTTTCAGTGAACATTCCTTCGAAAATAAATGGTACTGCCTAAATTGAATGATGGAACAGTCCATTCTAGAAATTTAGCAGGTTGAAGGTTTACAGGGATGGAAGTAGGATCTTTCTTGAATTTTTCAAACATCTTTAATAGTGTCTATTGTATGGAAAAACTTAAATTTTTTCCATTCATAAAATTCGACACAATAAAAAGTTTTGAGATTTCTTTCCAAAATTCTATATTGGGAAAAAAGGTTTCTTTTATGCTAACTAGGATAACCTTAAAGTTTTAGAACAAGTGATCATCAAATAAAGTCAAAATTGAAATTTTAAAAGAGAAATCAAGGAACTTTTGTTACCGAAAAAGCAGACCAAATGGCAATATTTTCATAATCTGACATTAAA
This sequence comes from Mercenaria mercenaria, assembly GCF_021730395.1. Taxonomy (NCBI): domain Eukaryota; kingdom Metazoa; phylum Mollusca; class Bivalvia; order Venerida; family Veneridae; genus Mercenaria; species Mercenaria mercenaria. Next base: position 63,762,062 of record NC_069373.1, read on the forward strand.
GACATTATTTTCAAAAGCATTGCAACATTTCTGGAACTTTCGAAACATGCTCTTGTTAAATGCCTATATACAGGTATTTTGAAAAAAAATCAGCTGTATATCACTTGTGCTCAAAAACTTCTTCTGAGAATGAAAAGGCTTAAGAAGAAAATATATATTGGCCTACTATTTAAATATCAAAGCTAATCAAACAATATTTATACTAACCTCTCATTCCTATGTGTGATGGCTTTCTCGTATCTATTTCTTAACTTAGTCATCTGTTCCTCGGCTTGATTTATCATTGTATTCAATTTAGATATGTCCATTTTCTGTTGTTCACGCTGTTCATGCATTTCTTCCTCTATTCTTTGTTGCTTAGCAACCTCATTCCTCAAACCATCCCGCATTACTATACTGTTCATGTGTTTTAATCTCTGTTTCTGTAAATATCTGAAAAGAAGAAGTAGAATTCAACAGGGATGAAAGAGAAAATTAGTAGAACTTTTTTGAACATTTAAGTACAACAAAGGCAAGGTAAGGCTAAGATTGCTTACCTGACCTTGACCTTGAATGTTACAATATGATTGGTAAAGAACTATTTAAAAAAAACTGAGAGAGCTCCATGCAACAGAACTTAAAACTTTGTGTGTTTCTTTTCAGGTGTTTATGAAAGTAGTGTTACAAGGCTTTTCTATTATTTATGACCCTATACAGCCCACTTTTGAAGTTCATTTAGATTTCATTAAGACAATTTGATCATTTTCATATCTATTTGGTAGAACGGATGACATCTGGAATCTAAAAAGTGTTTTTCTATGATTTGACACAGTAGCCTAGATTTCAACCAGAAAGTCAGAAGAATGGTGATCACAATAGCTATCCATAAAAAGCCTTGTAAAATAAGTTTATGCAATGTAATAACACTTTGCAATTCAACTTTTTAACCTTTAGCCTGCTGGCAGCAAGGGGTTCTGCCTTTGCGACCTGAGTGCAGACCAGGATCAGCCTGCACATCTGTGCAGTCTGTACTGTTTGCTATTTAGGCAGTAAATTTTCAGTTTACACCTCTTCAAATAATAAATGCTACTGCCCAAATTGAATGACAGACCTGTCGATTTTAGAAATTTAGCAGGCTAAAGGTTAAAACATGCAATGATTACCATGGACATGTCGAGATAGTAGTAGTGATATTATAGTAAAAACTTATATTGTGAAGAAAAACAGAAATACAGATGAGCACTAACTTCATGCAAATATATGACAGTATTAGTAAATGCTGTTATATGCTAACAATGACCATAAATACTGCAAGAATCCATATGAAAATCATAGATAAAAACCTGGTTGCTGTTTACCTGTCTTTTTGAGTGACGGCAGTGCGTAGGATCTCAATCTCATTCTGCAAGATTTTGATCTTTTCTCTCATTTCAGCAGCTTTCTGTGTACTTGTCTGGATCAAATTTACACACTTGTTACGCTCATTCTTTATAACGTCGTACAACTTGGCGAAATCCTTTAACCTGTAAAAGCAAATTTATTGTCATGAAATCAACTTAAAATTAAAAATACTCAACACATAAAGGTATGTGTTAATTACCTTTCTCTAGAAGATAGGACTTTTGAACGTACCTACGATAGAGACGCATAATTTAGATTAAGTACACCAGTAATTATTTACCAAAAACATTTATCCAAAATACTTTTAACAGATTAGAACACAACTTATAATCATATTTGTTTACAATATGTAAAAATTCAAACAATAAAACTGGAAATCTGTAAAAGAATTATTTAAATAAAGGTGAGTGAAGGTCTAGTGGTTAAAGTGTCAGCCTCTTAGCCTGGCAGTCATGGATTCAAGCCCCACTGGGTCATGACCACACCTTCTCATATGACATCAGTACTGGTTTTTCCAGGAAATGGACTCAAGAGTGGTTAAAATAAGCTTGAAGCTTTCATCATAAATAAGCTAAACTAAATTGATATAAACTATGTATACTTACTTGACTTGCATTTCTTTATGCTTTTTCTCATGATCTTGTATCTGTAACTGTTTAGTTTTTAGATCCTCAACAGCTTTGTGGTATCTCATTTCAGCACGCATGAAATCTCGAGCCTTTTGTTCTCTCTCATCAGCCTGCAACATGCATTGTGAAAGTCAACAGTTCTTTATTACAGTGAATGCTTGCCTGTTTATCTAATATGGGTATCATACTAGTACTATTTTAACAGTATTATAGTCAAAACAGTGTGGTTACTTAATCTACCTAGAGTCCTGGAGTTTCAGGGCCAGGCCTAACTCAATACTTCCTCATATAGCAGAGATGAAAGGAAGTTGTCTTCTGTCCAAAATCATCATTTATCTCCCCCTGGGATCCAACTTGCACTCTTTCATTAAAGGTGATAAAAGTAAAATGTAATGAATTTCTACACATATTGTAATTTTATTCTTTTCTTTTGATGAGAGTATACTGAAACCTAAGTTGACTACAAAATTGATAATTTTATTGCATAAAAGTATTAGATTGTCACATACTTCAATTTTAATGAAATCAAAAACTGTTAAAGGACTTTCTGAAAAAAAAACAAGAGCTGTCTCCATAGGATGACACATGCCCCCGATGGCACTTTGAATGAATAGTTATGGCCGATGTTAGAGTTTAGGACCTTTGACCTACGGACCTGGGTCTTGTGCGCGACACGTCGTCTTACTGTGGTACACATTCATGCCCAATAATTTTAAAATCCATGCATGAATGACAAAGATATGGACCAGACACGCCCATCAATGCACTATCATGAAATATGACCTTTAACGTCTAAGTGTGACCTTGACCTTTGAGCTACGGACCTGGGTCTTGCGCGTAACACCTCGTCTTACTGTGGTACACATTCATGCCAAGTTATTTGAAAATCCATCCATCGATGACAAAGATATGGAACGGACACGAAAATTGCGGACAGACTGACAGACGGTTCAAAAACTATATGCCTCCCTTTGGGGGCATAAAAATTTTCTGCAAATGTATAAATGTTTTCCATTTGGAAAGACTGAAGTACCTTAATTGCTGCAAGCCTTGTAAGTTCCACAACCTCAATTCTTAGATCACTCTGTTCATACAACAGGTTTTGTTCCTCTGCTGCACTAGCCTCCAGTTTCACGTGCTCCACAGCTGTCAGGGAATTCTGGAAGAAAAAAAATACAAAAGGTTTACATTACAGAACCAAGAATCCATTTCAACTTACTAACTAAGTACATCAAACATGCATTTCATGCAACATGAATGTGCAATGTGAAATTTTGAGATTAAACTAGAACTTTCACTGAAGTTGATTAATAACCTAGATGGGATTCTGATATAAGGAAAGTAAAATGTTGTGATCATGACCTTTGAACCTTCAACTGTGACACTGACCTTCAACCTAGTAACATTTGATTATTATCAGACAAAAATTTAAGCTATCTGAACTTTGACCTCTAAGTGTGACCATGACCATCTAATGATCTGGTTTGTGCACTCTGCTTGTTGGCTTCATGAGGTTAACTACTGATGCTAATTTATGAAATTTATTTTAGCAGTTAAGAAGACACAGAGTGGGCACGGACTGAAGCTATTTTAACTTTGGCCTCCAAGTGTGTCCTTGACCTTGGACCTAATGACATGGGTGCTAGTTTTATGAAAATCTTCCTGACAGTTAAAAAGGTAATTTATGGAGCATACACGATGAACAGATAAAGGGACCAATTAATGAACATTTTTGACTCCAATATAGCCCCCATATCTCACTTTTGTCCTGACGGAGCAATTGTTTTACCTGAGTTGCCAAAGCCCTCTTAGTTTGTTCAACTTCTTTCTGTAATTCTTCCCTCTTCTTATGAAGCGTACCATCATCCTTGGGTAATGAGTCTACCTGACCTTTTATCTTTTCATGTATTAATTTTGTATGATTTAATGTTTCATCTGCTACTCTCATTTGAAGTTCTGCTTTTTTCAAATTCCTAATGTCTCTGTCTTTTTCCCGCATTTTTCTTGAATGAACATCATGGGCATTTTTCTTCTCCAGATGAATATGGCGTAAGTTTAAGTCAAGTGTTGCTCTGAAAAATCAATCAAGAAAATTAGGATCTAGAAAAAAATCTTGAACTAACTACATTTTTTAATTGGTGCATAATTTTTTTTTTATACAGTATGTAACTTTATTTGATCATAAAAAAAACTCATGCAAGCCACAAAGCTTTGTTTTAAAAAATTTCAGTTCGATATTTGACCTGGAACTTATTCCAATAAAGACTTTGTACCTTTAATGTTAGATTTCATATTTGAAATATTTAAACAGATTTACTAGATTCAACATGGGAGAAAATATGTATGTCCAAAATTTGAAATACTTCAGTGGGAAAAAATGCAATTTAAGTCCATAATTTTTTCCTGCTTCGGTCAAAGCTTGTGAAAGATAGGATTTTTTTTTACCAAAACAGCTTTTATAAAATAACCCTTTCCTTTCTAAACAGTTTCAATGTTGTTTCAAAAAAATTACTCAATTAAGGTCTGTACACACCTATCTCCCATCAACACTGCCTCTCTATCTTTAGCATATTCAAAGTCTTTCTGTAGCACTTCCATTTCTCGATCTTTCTCATTCAAATGTGACCTTTGCTTCTCAACATCATTGTCCATGTCGTATTTTTCTTCCTCAAGCTGGTGCAGTTTGTTTTCAATATTCTTCTTTTGATGAACTATATCTTGGAAATCTTTTTCTAATGCTCCTAGCTGATTCTGTAGTTCACTGAAAAATATAACGAATTCCAACTGCTGAAAATGTCAAGAAAAGCTAGAATTGTGTCCATAGGACACGGATGCCCCCACATACTGTGCAATTTCATATCAAGGTTTTTCACCTATGCAACTTTGAACCAATTACTTCAAAGAGTATGAGGAGTTGAATGCACAAAATTTCTTCTCTATACCCTATATAGTAAAATTAACAAAGGGCCATAACACTGGTCAAAATGGTCACAGAAAAAAAAGTCCATTATTTATAGTCATCTTCACATCAAGGTCCTTCAGCTGTGAAACTTTCAAGCATATCCTTTCAATAGTGTTTGAGGAATTGGACAGACAAGATTTTTCTCTATATTCTACACAGCAAAAACTATCAAAGGGCAATAACTGCAGTAAAAATAGTCACAGCAAAAGTTTGTTCCTTTATAGTCATCTGCACATCAAGCTTGTTCATAAATCTGTGAAAATTTGAAGCAAATCAGGCTAATAGTGTGGGAGGAGTTGGACACACAAGATTTTGGGACAGATGACGCTATATGCACTCCCCCCCACATAAATGTGGGGGCATAAATATGACCTTTGCTAGAATCATAAACAACAAACAACTTATATAAAATCAGACACTTCCGCAAGACTAAAAGTTCTCTATATTTGAAAAAGGAATTTGTTTGCTTGTGAGAATATTCATGATATACAGCCCGCTTATAGAAAAGTTAGGGAATGTAGCAAAAAAATTTCTGATATTATAGTAGGCAGTATTTTAACAGAATTCAAGTGATATATATTGGTGGTCACTGACCCTGTTTCCAGATGATCTCCAGTTAGTAGTTCTTTGCAAATAATTATAATCAATTACTTCCTCACATGAACAATTTACTCTAGAATATGTTAAGGCTGAAGCAATATGCAGAGTTTCTGTACACACAATATGCAATTTTCATCCAATATGCAGAGTGTCTGTACACACAATATGCAGAGTATCTGTACACACAATATGCAGTATATCTGTACACACAATATGCAATTTTTAAGTTAAATAAAGAACAAGCATTCCTTACTTCTTTTTCCTAGCCAGTTTATCGGCCTCTTTCGCAATCTGGTTGGGAATAGTATTTACTTGCACCAAATCACCCTGTAAATTGACATCTTAAAGTAATAAATCACATCAAAAAAAGACAGAGAACCTTCCTAGAATTTCAGATTTCTATATGAACACTACATGCAACTTTGTGAGTTGTTAAGCCACAACTGCACAGCCTCAAAAGACTCAAGTAAATGCACACATGTTCCCAGAATGTAAAAATCAGCTTCAAAATTATTTCCCAGTGTCTTTAATTTTGATGATATAAAAGTCTATTCATGTGAAAATACAGTCAATTATTTTTGCTAAAACTGTCAAAAGCAAGTCGACTCAAAAAGCACACTATTATTAGTGATGATTACATGTCAGAAAACAATGTCAGCCAAAAGTATTACCTTGAAATCATTAATATTTGTGGGGTACCAATTTTTGTAGGTTTTGTGGTCGTTTCAATCCAAGAAATTAAATCCTAATGAAAAAAAAATCTTCAAAGGTTGAAATTGAAATTGATGAAATCATATACCATGAAATAGCCATTTTGACCTAAACCATGGAATTTCATGCCCATGCAGTTTTTTTTTTCTGGCCAATTTGGGGCTGAAATTGGGCCCAAATTCCATTGGCAAATAGTATGTTTTGCCCCAAATTTCAAAGCTAAAGTTCCCAAATTAAAAGGAAAAAATAATTACCAAGACTGTACCTATGAAACCTTAAACATTGGAAACACATGGCAGTATATGCTAACTTAATGCATCTATGACCATTTTTCTTAAATGTAACATTTTATTTAAAAACATGACTTTTTTTATAATTCCCAATTTAGACATTTTACGATGCATTTTTCCCAATTGTAAAGGCTCCGGCTCCATTCCCAAGTCAGAGAAAATAACCCATAAAATTTAATAACTTCACAGTTACAGTCAAAATTATATATATAAAGAGAAAAATAACAGTTGCAGTGAAATATTTTATAAACTAACAAGACATTTGATTCAACATATAGTAATTACATGTATATCTTACACAATTTCTGACTGTTTTTCTGTCATATGTTCTATGTTTATTTCTATAATCCTACCTTTAGATTTTCCATTTTTTCTGTAAGTTTTTCATATTCTTTTGTATCAATGCCAACTTGCCGACTGGATGTATCAAGATCTTCCTTCAATGTTTTCACCTCAAGTTGTCGCTGAACTATTTCTTTCTTCATATCATCACATGCCTGTTGTAACTCTTTGATCTTCTTTTCGATTTCCTGAAAACAACACCAACATTTATTGTAAATACTTGTATTACCAGTAGTTTATTCCTAGTATTGTAACAATTTGGAATTAGTTTACAGGTATTTCCTCTCAAGTGTAAAAATGCATATTTATATAACATGAAAATTTCTCTATACCTCCAACAGAATTTTTTGCATATCAAAACGCAGGTCAGAAAGTTTTTAAAAATAGTGTTGCTGATATTCTGATGAACAATTTTAGTTGACGACCTCAAAGGTAATATAATTGACCTTAACTTTAAGTTTGCCTATGATGTTTCTCCATGAATCAGAAATATTTTCCTTGATGAAAATATAATCCCTTATCCAATTCTTGGCAGTGAAAACAGAATTAAATGGGCAAAGAACTTAAGCCTTAAGCTGTGACAGCTTTATGTAAAAAAATGGTTATGTCATATCTTTGAAAATTAATTAATCTAAGGAAAGTTATACTATTTGCCTACATACCCCTGCTTTAGGCATTCTAGCATATTCTCTGTCCATCAATTTCTTCTCTTCTGTGGAACTGCAAAGCACCACAAAATTTTATAACCAACATAATAGGAATGCATCTATACTCAAAAGCTAGCCGAAAATATTATCAAGCTGAATCATATATATCGTTTCAAAACTAAACATAAACTAGCTATCTAAAGCTATAGTAAATGTTATTTTTATTAACGTACAAAAAGGGTTATGGTTATAAAGTCACTTAACAGTATGCCCTTTAGAATCTTGCATTTTTTTCAATGATAAACTCTTACTTCTTTAAGTGATTACAAAATTCAGTTTGCCTTCCTGAATGATTGTAAAATTTGTTTGCAGTTCATACTATTTGGCTTTCTATCATCAAAATTTTGAAATATTCATAGAAAATAACCAAAGAAACTGGGACCACTTAACTCACATTTCTATCTGATATTCGAGCTGATACTGGCGTTCCTGTGCTTGTTTCAAGTCGTTGTTATACTTCAACAGTTGCTGCCTCATCTTTGAAACTTCAGAGTTTGAACCGTCAGGAAAGTTGTCAGCCTTCTCTAATTCTATACGTTGACGATCGAGATCCGCAGAGAATTCCTTCGCTTGAGTCAATAAACTGGTCTCATTCTCTCTTGTACTGAAAAACATTATGATCATAATAAACCTCCCTTGTGAATGACTTTTAGTTTACACACACATTCAAAAAAGAGAAAGAGTTGTTTTATTACAAAGGATGTTTAGCCATACTGCGGATTGAAATGTATTTCTACCAATAGAATATGAGCATAATTATGACCAAAATATCTGGAGAAAATGTGCAACATCAGTCATTGTACAGAATTTGCACTTAATCAGCCTATCAATGAAATATAACAGAATACTTGGGCCCATTTTCATCAATGTTTTTAGTCTGAAACATAAACTCGAGACTTTAAAAGACCAAATTTTCCTTTTCTCTGTCTTTGTTAAAAATGTGCAAAAGTAAAGAAAACTTTTTATACATGTACATGTACTTATAACAGCATGTGACAGCTTACCAGTATTTCATTTGTATTAATTCATTATAAACAACGATTTTGCAAGTTGAATATCAGCCATTCTAATTTTAAGACTTTTAACATTGATGAACATGGGCCCAGTTCTTTAAACATATCTTTTGAATTATTTAAAAATTATAAACATGAAGAGAACTGCAAAATGTGTAGATAATTTAGAAACTACGTGGCATTTGACAGTATAAATATATTCGATCTTACTTTTTGAGTATTTCATGTAGCTCTGTATACTTTGCCTTCAAATGTGCAACTTTTGTACCAGTGAGTTTTCCTTCATGAAATAACTAAAATTTTCAAGAGAAAAACAACTTTTGATCACTGAAATCAAGTGAATCCAATATTACGAAGTTTTCTTTTCCATAAAAATAATCTATAATCAATAATCTTACACTTCATAATTTCTCCAAATGACCCACATATAAGACTATAATATCCGACTGTTGCTGCTGTCTCCCTACATTAGCCATGTATACATTGAATGCAGAAATAAATACATCTATCTGTATACATACAATATCACTACTAAACAAATACCACCCTGCAAATGTTATTGTCTTAAAGGGCATTCCGATAGTTTTTTATGCGCATCTTTCTGCGCAGCCGACACTTTCTATGGAAAATTAAACTGAAGTCAACATTTGTTGAAACATGTTACAGACAGTCTTAAATATGAGGAATCTTGAATGAAATAACATTTTTGATAAGTTTTATCAGTAATCAAATGTTGATACTGGTTAATGTTGTATTGACAAGTATCATGCCTGACAGGTATCTAGCAATTTTTATGGTTGTGTTTTCACATCGCATTTTAGTACAAAGACAGTGTTTTTCATATAATGTAAGATATTTGACTTAGTACTGATAAGACAATATCACCTTTCAGATTATTTAGTATTCAATAATAGAAAGAATTAAGAACTTTTAAAACTTTTTTTAACTTCTAGCAGACATACATGTAATCAATTTGGCCAGGTTCGCGCCATTTTCCGTCCGAACAGGTGTTGTATTCTAGCGGTCTTAACATAAAAATTAGCCTGGTGACCCATACATTTTTAGCCATTTTTATGCTCACAATACAATTATCTATACACAAGAAAAACAGGAAAAAATTCTATGAAAGAGTTTTTTCAAAATTTAAAAAAATATTCTTCACTATGGGTATTTTTCACTGAAAAAAGTTCACAAAAGTAAATATGAAACAATATTTTTTTTCATTTTTACCCATTATTGTAAGGACAGAGTATTACAAATATGACTGTGATATCAAATAAGTATATAATAAAATCTGTAAAAAGAAAAAAACCTTATTGTGCTGTCTTGATGTATATTTTGCTTGGTATTTATAAAAAAGCAGAAAATTATGAAAATGTTGAAAAATCGCTAGCTGTTTCAGCAACAGTGGGTGTGTTCAAAACAATTTTTCACAAAAACAAGCCTGGTGACCTATTGTTTTTATTTGTTCATTGTTTTCAGCACAAATTTTCCTATCATATATGTAAATTTAAAAAATTTCTATGAAAGGAAAAATACTATAGGAATTCTCTTTAACAGACCCTATTTTCTTAATAAATTAAAATCTCTAGAACAAAAACCTGTGTACAACAAATACATTTCGGTCTTCTGTATGGAACTGCTTTACAGGGGGTTTTATTGTATGTAATGTCTGTCTGACAATGTACCGGTTACGTGTGTTTTACTTTTAAATCATATATATATCTATTTCTCATACCTCATCAAGACACTGGAAGGCTGGACTTGCTGATACTTCAACCTGACTTTCCTCTTGATGGATGACTTTTGGGGGCAATGCTGAAATGGGGGCAGCATATTCCATGGTGTCAGGGGAGCCTTCCTCCTCCCTCATGTCTGCTCCATCAGCCCCAGCATCACTCATTTTGGACCTACAAATAAATGAACACATAATCAAGAGAAGGGATAAAATAAAAACAACAGAACTGACTGGACACCCTTAAGATTTGAATTAACTGGGCATCCTTTAGAGTATATTCACACAAATTGCTGCCAATCTATGAGTAAAAAAAACTGAAATATACATTTTTTAAAATAATATCTCACAAATGAAATACAAATTAAGTGAATTTTTTTCAGATACATTTACAAAACATCTGTTTAAGTTTGGCAAATCCATGCATAATTTATGATTTATGTTATTTTAATTCCTAACATGACCCGATTTATTTCCCTATTAAACAAAGAAGACTGAAACTGTATCTTATTATGTAACACATGCACTGTTTGCATGTCATAATTATTATGTTATAGCATCAAATGTCAAAGCGGCATGCTAAAAAAGAAAACAACACAAAACAAATATTTTGTGAATATCTTCAAAGATGCAGATAATAACTCTTGATAACACGCTAGAATTGAATTAATATATCTCAAACATGTGATCTGCTCTGAAAGCCTTGAATAAAATCACTGTTTGTCATTCAGATGCGTAATATCACTCAAGATGCGCCCTCGTGACATAATTCTGTATTTCCCATCTTATAAACATGCCTTCCTAAATTTGATGCATGCGCACACAAAATATAACTTACAGTTGTTTCAGCCACCTGTCAATTTCATATTTTACATCATTCCTCTGACTGCGAAACATAAATTCAAATATCTTTTGATCAAATTCAGACATTATTTCCATATCTTCTTGAAGAAAAGCAAGTTTCTTTCTTTTTCTTCTTTTGTGCATTCCTTTGGCATCCATGATTTATTTTAAAAGTTCTTCAAAACTGATAAAATCTTTATTTGGTCTGGATGTTAAAACTGATCTAATAGAAATATTAGTTTGCTAAAGATCTTAAGTCCAAACCAATGCTATAAGATTTCACCTTATTTTAGTTCAAATAAAACCACTTCAGTCATGCAGTTTAATGTCTTGCAGCTTAATTTAACATGCAAATACAATTAGATGCTTCTTTGTTTTATCTCCTTTAATTCCCATCTTAAATAGGGAATGCATGCAAAACAAAACTATAAATTAGAGCCAGTTTGTTTCTTTACGTAATAGCTTGACATGCAAATAGGGTGAATTAAAATTAAAATTAATCATACATACAGTACAGTAATAAACTTATATATATTACACCATTTTTCATTACAAAATTACAAGAACTCAATATGTCTGTCATACAAGGTATATACCTACAAGGTATGTACCATGTAATGTATAGATCTGTAAACCATCGCTACTCATATTTTCAACTTGTTACTATATTTCAGACAATTGAGGTCAGGGTAAAAATTTAACTTCTTTTTGTACTTGTAAATTTTTGCAAGTACAAGAAATTTCAGCCATCTTTATAAAATTTCATATACATGATAACCTGTTTATTCTATTACAAGTTATCAAAACCACATGATGGTCATCTATACAAACTTTCCAGGATTTTTTACTGTAAATCAGGATAATAATAATGTATATTATACTCTTTTCAAAAACATTCATCTTTTTAAATTTCGATCACATATATTGATTTAGTCAGTACAGGATAGCTTTGATTTTCATAAGATGACATGTGAAAACTAACACAACAAGCTATATGTCTGTCTGCATGTTAGTAAAGAATGGGAAATTATCAAGTCTAAATGAAAAATTTATTAACCTATCCACTTTATCCTAAAATCCACTATACCCTAAAGCACTGTATACAACTTCAAGGACAGCTGACCAAGGAACCACATTTTGGCTACAGATATATGGCAATGTCAAAAGGTAGGAAAAATGTGCAAAAGTCGCGGCTCAAACCTTGGACCCCTCGCTTATAGGGCAAGTGCTCAACTGACCGAGCTTACCGGCTGCCTGACACGTATTCTCCCGTAAACTGACAGAGTATATTTTGACATACACAACCACAAATTGGAAATTCATCCTCCTCGAATTCCAGATGAACATATTATTGCAAGGATCGTAAGACTGACCAAGCAAGCATGCCATGGTCTTTGTTGGACGCCAAAATCACAAGTTATAAAAAATGTGCAGTCAGTCGGGGCTCGAACCTGGGACCCCATGCTTACAGAGTGAGTGCTCTACTGAGCGAGCTATAACAGGCTGCCAGCCACATTCTCCCTTAACGTGACCAAGTCCATATCCGAAATGTCACAGGGTGAGAAAAATGCGCAGTCAGGCCGGGGTTCGAAACCTGGGACCCCACACTTACAGGGCGAGTGCTCTACCAACTGAGCTAACCTGGTGCCTCACACATATTCTCCCCTTACGTGACCAAGTCCGTACCGTGATATACCCCCTCACAAATTCGAAATTCATCCTCGAATTCCGTAAATACATAATATTGCAAGCGTCGTAAGACTAACCAAGCAAGCATGCCACGGTCCCATGTAGGGCGCCATATGTCACGGGTGAGAAAAATTTGCAGTCAGTCCGGGGCTCAAACCCAGGCGTCGCTTACAGGGCGAGTGCTCTACCGACTGAGCTAACTGGCTGCCTGACACATATTCTTCCCTTACATGATCAAGTCCGTACCGTGACAGAAATGTGATAAAAAATTTCAAAAATTGTAAACAATTGAAAACTTAAAAACGTTTTGTATGATTGTAGGAAGTCTATGACAGTAGTCAGTTACCATAATGATTAAAGGTGGTAAAGGATTAAACGTCTTTTATTACCCTTTCGTGTAAGATTCCTATAATTACGAGGTAATCATTACTTTCATGAATTTTTCATTACATCTACGCCATGACAGTAAACACGGAAACTGTTGCTAGGGTGTTTGCGCATGCGTACTGCTAAATTTTGATTGTCGTAATAAATTTCACTGTTTAAAACGCACGTTTTATTAAGTTTATTTCAAGGCAATTCAAGTTCCTGTACATTCCTTTCCTGCTGCAGAAGCAAACTTAATATTGCTCCCATTTTAGAAAATATTTATATGTCGTTGGAACAAATATAACGACCTATTTACGGCAAACGTGAAAGTTGCCGCAAGTTTCGACGCGACGTAAATACATACAATTTTGAACAAAATGAAGATAGAAGAAGTAAAAAGTACAACGAAAACTCAAAGAATAGCGACACATAGTCACATAAAAGGCCTTGGTTTAGACGAAAATGGATATGCCATTCAAAGTGCAGCTGGTTTAGTTGGTCAAGAGTTGGCAAGAGAGGTAAATTTTACCAAATTCTGGAATGTTCCTTTAGGCGTTACACAGGTCAAGGATTTCGTCGTTTTTATAGACATTCTGTAAATATACAGACGATTCATAAATTTAAATATTTTTCAGTCTCAAATTTACAGACTGGGTATATCAAGTCTGTAATCAAAATCACAGGTACCTAGTCCAAATAATAGGACATTTTGGGACAGCGTGATAACTTTAGACTGTCGCTGTCGCCGTCACGTCCAAATTTAATCTGAATATTTCTATTAGGAAGTCCCCAATGAAATCCGTTGGGAACGTTTTCTGGTACATATACGAAGTATTTGTAATGATTACATCCCTGAAAATGAATTTATGTTGACATTAAAGCATTTATATAAACTTGCCTTGCTGACATTTTATGAATGTATATTTTGTGTTTTGTTTCTGCAATTTAGTGAAATCGGCAGCCTGCCACTTAGTGGTGTGGGAGATATATTGATTTACTGCTGTCTGTGTCTCCGTGTGTGTGTCTGTCACAAATCTTGTCCGCGCTCTATGTTGAACAGTTCTCATCCGATCTTTACCAAACTTTAACAAAATGTGTTTACCAATAAGTCCTGGGCCAAGTTCGATATAGAGCCAAATCGCCCCAGGCACTTCAGAATTATGGCCCTTGAATTACCGAAAATTGGCCTTTTTACTCTTGTCCGCGCTCTAAGTTGAACAGTTCTCATCCGATCTTCACCAAACTTTAACAAAATGTGTTTACCAATAAGTCATTGGCCAAGTTCGATAACTAGCCAAATCGGCACAGACACTTCGGAATTATGGCCCTTGAATTACCGAAAATACTGATGCCAGTGATACAGGTCTTGGTGCATGTCTCTGTCACAAATCTTGTCCGCGCTCTAAGTCGAACAGTTCTCATCCGATCTTCACCAAACTTGAACAAAATGTGTTTGCCAATAAGTCCTCGGCCAAGTTCCATAACTAGCCAAATGGGCCCAGGCACTTCAGAATTTTGGCCCTTGAATTACTGATAGGCCGCTTACTCCAAAACTTACCGATAGGCCGCTTACTCCAAAACTATCAAAGGTATATTTCCTGTGAGTAAACAGTATATAAAGACAGACTTACTATTCAGATGATTAGGCAGTTGTGGGAGGCATGTGCTTTTCTCAAAAGCAGCTCTAGTTTACCGTTTAACCTCAACGTGCTGATCTTGGTTCTTGGGCAACAGTAGTATCCGCCATTTACTAAGATATTTCCAAATAATAACATTGTGTTGCTATCGGCAGTGGTTGGTTAATAGAGCGTTTAGTTATGACGGAATGATTTTTAAGATGAACGTCCAGTTATGACAGAATGAATTTCATTGGAAAAAAAAACAGATATTAATTTTGAATTTTCATAAATAGCATATGTCAATTTTAATAAGTTGAATATATAAGATTAATTATTGTCTGTATTTGGATATACACAGAGCTCCAGATAAGCTTTTGGTGCAGTTGTGTATTTACCCATCACTTTTTGTCTGAATTGGGTTTTGGAAATCTAAATTGGGTAAAAATAATATTATTACCCAGCCTTTTCAGAAGTAATTGGGTATTTGCTAAAACCAGTTGGGTTAATGTTTTCTGGATACTTTTGTTCCAAATGTTGTGTTTTTTTGCACTTTTAATGCAGTCTGAGATCAATTCATCCACAATATCCCGAACGATATTTTCACCGCAATATGTGCTCTCCCGTAAGATGGCAGCCAGTATTGGTGACACTATATCATCACAAACAGATAACTGTCTTTGTTGAAGAACAAAATATCTTTCTATTTTGTATGTTTGTGCTGCAACATTGTTTTTTTCTGCGACCTCTTCAGTACTAGAAGTGGCTATTTTATCAGCGTTAATTACTGTTTACAGAGCGTCCAAATAACACCGATCAGACTGAATTGTGCTGTGATTTTTCCGATAAATAGCAACCTGTTCTGCCGTAACGTATAACCAGTCTGTTGACAGTGTTGTCTAGCATTTTAAGTTAAGCTATTTTTAATGAATTGGGTGTTAGGAATTTTAATTGTGTTTCAGTATGCACACTGTATGAATTCATTTGGGTTTTCTGCAACTTTAATTGCTTAAATACGCAAATACGCAGCTTATCTGGAGCTCTGTATACATGCATCTATCAAAATTGAAATTCTAACTTAATTTCAGATTATGTCACGTCAAGGCAACACCACAAGGAGGTGCTCTTATCATGGCCCGCCCCCCCCCCGCCCAACCCCTATTTACAATTTACAGTTAATTACTATAGGCCAACAGCTTTCAGAGCGCCACAAGGCCCTATTTACATCATATACATATCTGAAATTAAGTTTGAATTTCAATTTTGACAGGCGTATATATATCCAAATACAGACAATAATTAATCATATATTAAATTTAATGACAGTGGTTTTTTGGGGCCGAAATTCGGCCCCATTCCCCTGTCAAAAAAAGTATGTTTTTTTCCTATTTCTGAAAAAAATTCCCCTCCAAAAATCCCAACCAACAAAACCCTTTCTAGATGTACATGATAAAGTAAACTGTACCATTTGAAAAATGAGACAATGTGTTTTTAAATCTTTTTTTTTTTTTATTGTAACATATTTATGAAAAACACAGTGCTTTTATCACGACGCAATTTTTCCCCTATTTTAGTGGTTACGGCACAATTTTCCCCTCCTTACGGGCCCCGCCACCATTCCCCCAAAGCTTAAAAAACACTGAATGATCACATTGCCATCCACTCATCCCCTGCGCTAACAAGCCAAGCATCAATCTACTTTCGTATATATTTTGCTGGAAATGAGAAGGTTACTGATTGTTTATTTACACACTACTAAAAATAAAAAACGGCATAATATTGTGCGGTACTTATAAAGTCTTTATTTGCAGAAGGTTGTTCAGTTAGCATAATAATGTTCTAATCTACTTTTTGGCCCTTTAAAGGTGGTTAATCAGATTTTGGTAAACTGATAGATTTTTTAAAAACTTTACCAACTGATCATTTACACTTATTTGTGTTCACCGAATTCGTAATACATGTCAGATTTTCACTGGAAGTGTTTTTAAACTTTGATTTTTCTATACTGGTTGCCCAACCAAGATAGCGTTATTTTAGCACAAGTGTAAATTTAATATACACACTTTGCCTAAGGAATGTAATGAATACAAGCACTACTGTATTAGAGTTTTCAAAGATTTGCATTGACAAGAACATATTTTGCAAAAATTCATTAGAAATGCAAGTTTATAAAATTATTGTTACCTCCCTTTGTCTATCTTGGATGCGCAACCAAGATAGATTGAAAATAAATTAATTCTGAAGCCACAGGTTGTTTAAAAACTTGTCTTTTGTTTCAAGTAGTTGGGAAATTTCAATATATATCAAATGCAAATGTAAAACTAGAAATTATATTGAAATTAAAAGAAATAAGCCACTTTTTAAACACTTTTTTATTAAAGGGAGATAATTACAAAATTTCATAAAAGTAATAAATCATACATTTCCAATAGGGTTCTAACTCTATGTAATGGGTCTTTTTGTTCCTTAAATAAATCTCTTATAGAATATATGAAAACTGAAAAATGTCAGAAATTGTTGCTCAGATGTGATTGACCACCTTTAAGCAATTGTTACGTGGTACATTTAAAATATAGAAATTACACAATTTGTATACATAAGACAGAACAGAAATCATACACATATTTATTATAATACAACTAAAATGCTAACAACAATACATAAATGTATATAACTTTATAAGAGAAAGATAAACAGATTGCTTTTAATGGCTGTACCATTTTAAGTATGTATTAAAGCCTTACACAGGTATTAAAAGAATCCAGATCAGCAAACGTATGTCATTTCATTTTAATCAATAGAGGGTATTCAAGTTTTTTGCATGAATATGGTTTTTATTTTCATCGAGTGGTATGAAAGTAAAATATTTCACTAGTGGTGTAGCCATGATTGAAATATATATTTTCATACCTCGAGATGAAAATAAAAACCATATTCATGCAAAAAACTTGAATTTTCTGTTTATTATATACCCAAATGATTTAAAAAGTCATTTGTTTACATTTAGAAGAAGAAGAACAACAATGCATTTTTCGTACAGCCAAAATTTAGTCTTATTTTAGAAATAAATCATGAAAAACATTACCTTTACAGTATCCGGAAAGACATTAGATATGAAATTGTAGTTGTATGAGTTGCGTTCAACATGCCGTCCCCGATAATTTTGATATATTGTTCAAATGTTATGGTTTTCTTTTCTGGTGTTTCAAACGTTCTCCCGAGTAATGTCCGTTTGCGGAAGGTTAAATGCTGTGTACTCGTACAAATACTGGTTAGAATGTTCCATAGGCAGGCTGCGATCATTGTAATTTTCTATATTTGACTTGAAATAGTTTGCTTCACAATCCATATACCATTTTTTCACTTCAAATGGTAGATCTACCAAAGTCACTACCCAAGAATACTAAAGTACATGTAGTTCCGGAAAACCAGTGAAAATATAGAAAATATGTTTCACTGCAGTGAAAATATAGACAAATACATTTCACTGCAGTGAAAATATAGACAAATATGTTTTACTGCAGTGAAAAATAAATACAATTAAATAGAGATGGTACCTAAAAAATTCAAATTCATCTTAACAGGTTTTTTTTAGAGTGAAATGATAGCTAAGTGCACCAATTTTCTAGGTATATTTATGGTTTTCCTCTTCTCCATGTCAAAAATAGAAATATTTGATATCTTAAAAAACGACTTTCTCAAAATATCTGAAGCAAAATGGACAACTCTTGTATTGACCGTTTTACAAAGATTTTAGGACTTCCCCAATTATAGTCTATATCAAAAGCTCCCACAGCTAAATAAATTCAATAGAGTATAATGTAAGTTTACTCTACTATGCCCCAATGATAACTTGATATTTACAAACATGACTATAAATAGATTGAAATGGAACATAGGGAATTCAACATTTTCCTAACACGTTACAGTCTAAATATTTCCAGGTTTTGTAGCAGTTACGAATTAGCTCAGTGGTAAAGCATACAGTCCATGTACAACAGATCTTTTGCCGTGTGGGTTCGAAACTTAGCATCCACATTTATTTTATTTTTTAAATTTTTATTTCTCTTTTGCATAAAAATTAAGATTCCTTCATGAGCTCTGTGGCAATATGAAGAGAGGTATCTAAAGGCGATATGGTAGAATAGAATAGTTTATTACATAACAAAGATGATATTGATTAAATGCATGCACTAAGCCATGCAAATAATGAACATATAAGTGTGTTTTATCAAGACATATATAGAAATACAAGTAAGCCCACGGGCAGAATATCGAGCCCACCAGCACTTTTGACCTCTAAGTGCGACCTTGACCTTGGACCTAGGGACCTGCTTCTTACACACGCACATACACCGAAATTGGTGTGGCGACTATATCGAGCTCACCGCAAGCGCGCTCGACAACAAACCATCTAAGAAAGAAACAAAAATACGGAAGCGAAAATGAAAACGAATAGGAAAAACAAAAAAAAATCTGAAAAAAAAAACAACCCTCGTGAGGATTCGAACCCACAAAACGATCTGCTTCCACCCAATTATTGTCTGCATTTTACCCAACTGAGCTATGTTGCCATATAGTTAGTGGATATTTGAAATGAAAGAAATACTAATAATTGCGTGTCAATTAATGTGCAAGCATTATGAATGGTTATTTCATCAGTTATCATGAATTAGACTCGCCCTCACGTTTAGGCGGGAATCACGTTATCATTGGGGATTA
Source organism: Mercenaria mercenaria (assembly GCF_021730395.1). NCBI lineage: Eukaryota > Metazoa > Mollusca > Bivalvia > Venerida > Veneridae > Mercenaria > Mercenaria mercenaria. The sequence continues at coordinate 63,781,670 of NC_069373.1, forward strand.
GTACTTTCAACATTTTGAAAGAGCCTCTACTGAACTTCCTTTTGTCTTTTAATAAAGTCAAATTCCAAGACTAGCCAAGAGTCTAAAACGCTTGAAAAAATTCTGAGTGAAAGAGAATGACATGCTCTTTATTATAAGCTTACCAAAACCATACCAAAATGTACCTTAAAGAAGTTACTAAAGATTTTTTATTGTAAACAAACCCCTACACCATTTTACTATCAATATATTCCACTCATGAATGCACTCAATTCAGGTGATAATTGTTGATATATTTGTAAATGAGAGGCCCCAACAAAAACCTTTTTTCAAGTTGTGTAAACAGTATAAGTTTTAAATTAATGTTGATATCTGAAATTATCTGATTACTTTGTTTTCAACAATAAATAAAACACCTTGTAGTTTGTTTAGGGTAGTTGACCTGTAACGAAAATCATCAAATAGAGTAATCTCCATATGCTTTTTCAGCATTTATTTGTTTTTCAAGGAAAGCAAATGGTCGTGCTAGTTCCCTCCAGAGAATGTTTAAAATGAGAATTGCTTAAAATGCATTACATAGAGTCATTACCTATCAGCTACCTTAACATGTAGTAATTACAACCCTACCTTAAAACATTGTAATTATATTTGACGACAATGAATTTTTGTGTTACCAATTTAACTTTTTTGTTATTTCTCATTGTTGGATATATACATTTTACATTTTGATATATAAATGTTGTATAAACCAATGTATCACCATTGAGAACAATAAATAAATAACTTTGGTTAAAAGATCAAAACTTAATAACGTTTCTTAATGTCGTTAATTTTCTTCAAAGGAATGTATGCATTATTCCATATAATCTTCATGCATTACTAAACTTTCGATCAGGGCCTCACTACAACTTACAAAATAACTGTCAGTGTAAGTCATGAGAAAAGCGTGCATATTGTGTATTGAATACAAAGGGATTTAAACAAATGTAGGTCATATTTTGTCTGCCTAATAAATTGTTTGTAAAAGGACCTATCTGATTTTTCTTTCACTTTTGATCAATATTTAATGTTGGGTTCAGTTTATTGATCAATTCAGAGTTGTCCCCCTTTGATTTATTTTGGTAGGTACCATCTCTAAATTAAAATATGAATTATATTTCATCAATATTTTTCATTATTTCATTAGTATGTATATAATAAAACAAACTATTAACTATGTAATAGAGGTACTTTGATTCAAATATGCCTAAACCATTCAAATACGTTTAAACCAAAATGGCAAATATTTAATTTATTTCACTGAGCTACTGAATGGTGGCCAGTTCTTATCTGCAAAGCAGTGCTGGAAGATTTTTTAAACTCTTTAAACCTGTTACTGTATAGAGTAGCAATTAAAATACATATTAAATGGTCTGTTTCAGGCTGCTGGTATAGTGGTTGAAATGATCAGATCAAAGAAGATGGCTGGAAGAGCCGTGTTACTGGCTGGACCACCAGGAACAGGCAAGGTACTATAATTTTTCTGCTTTACGTCCAGAAGAGAGCAAATTTGCTCAGGCAAGGGCTGTTGTATTTTCTAAAAAATATTTGACATGCCTAGAACAAGCAAATAAACCTGGGTTAGGTATCTGAGTTTCTGATTTTGTATTCTGTTTCCTCAACATTTTGGTTTCAAGACACCTAGTCAAAAAGTACTATACAATGTACCTACAGCTGACAAACTTTATGCAGTGAACATTTGAAAATACCAAAGGGAATCAAATCGTATGTAGATGAAAGTGCAAAAACCATTTACTTCAGCTTCCTTAATTATAAATTTATCTCTCCTTCCATGTTACAGAACAGTGCTGTATGGATACATTCTATATAAACTTTTTGTGCATTTGTACTACAAACATTCATGTCGGATCTAAACTAAAATTAGTTCACTGGAAATGAAGATAAAATCATGGGTTGATATAAAAATGTTATTTTCAGACTGCCATTGCTTTGGCGATAGCTCAGGAACTTGGTAACAAAGTTCCGTTCTGTCCAATGGTTGGTAGTGAAGTGTATTCTCATGAGATCAAAAAGACAGAAGTGTTGATGGAGAACTTCAGAAGAGCTATTGGATTAAGAATCAAAGAAACAAAAGAAGTTTACGAAGGAGAGGTGACAGAGCTTACACCTGTTGAGACAGAAAATCCGATGGGAGGTTAGTGTGCTAATTTGTGTAGGGAAGTTGTTGGGTTCTAACAGAGATCATGTTGGTACTGGAACAGAATGAAAGAACACTTTTTTGGTTATTATCATGTTGTATTATTTTATTAATACATACCATTAAATCACAGGACAGTGAGCATTTAAGTAATTTTCTTCTGGAGTGAACATATTTATTGCAAAAAAATGTTTTCATTACAATGCGATTTTCCCCCTATTTTAGTTGTTGCTATAAAATTTCACACTCATGGGTTCTGCCACCAATCCTTTGTACTGAAGAAAAGACACTGTGATTCTATTTTGTCAAAATAGGGTATGGAAAGACAGTCAGTCATGTGATCATCGGTTTAAAGACAGCCAAGGGAACCAAACAGTTAAAACTAGATCCCTCTATTTATGAAAGTTTACAGAAAGAGAAAGTAGAAACTGGAGATGTTATATACATAGAGGCAAACAGTGGTGCTGTAAAGGTTTGTTCAAGTATTTAAGCCTTTTAAATGTAACTTGATGGAATATTGCCAAAGTTTGTTTTTCAGTTTTTTGCATGTACAATTTTTAAATAAAAAGTATGGTTTGAAGTTAGAATGGAAATTGTTTAGTGTATCGTTTATATATAAATCATTGCATAACAAGTTTTGCAACATTTCGTTCATTTGACCAAAGAATCCAGCATGTTTGCCTAAGGCTGTTGACCCCCTGTACCACCCAGAAGTAATGCCATGAAATGCACACGGGGGTCCTCCTATGTTTTGGGTTCTCCCCAGGCCAATTAAGCATAGCGCATCCGCTATCCTTTTATAACAATACCATACAATCCGCTACTCTTTGATCCCCCCCCCGCTATCCCTTTATCACAGACCGCTACCCTTAAAAGTTTACCAATAATGTAATACACATAACTGATAATGCCTGTCTAAAATTAGCCTGAAGCTACAGCTGACAGGTGGTTTTCGGGGAAAAATCAATACTGTGTCACTCAGCACTCACAGTAGTGAGAAAATGACGTAATAATTGTACATTGATTGGATGATGGACACAATTGTCGGCCTCTTGTTTGAAACAATTTTTGTGAACTGATTAAGGAGTTTTAGTGAATATATGATGAAAACAATTGGAAATGCCGGTGTTTAACTTTGTCAAACTGTCAATCACAGGAAAGGATTATTAAAGAAGATGTCTTTGAACTTAGAGGTGAGTAAATGATTAAAGTAATTAAATTGTTATAGATCTAGTCAAAGTAGCAATTTTGTTTTTGAGTAAATAATTAAGTTATTGCATTGTTGTATCAAGATTTAAAATGAAGCAGATAATAAGATTAGCAGTCATTAATATTTGGAATTTACTGGACTTACTGTTAAATTTTACCGGATCTGTGAGTGATTAATTTCTAAGTAACAAAATTCTTGGAATACGTTTGTGATAGCCAACTGTGAGTCCCTGCAGCAGAAGAAATCCCATGAAATCATGGAGTTCATATGTAAAGATTTGGTAGAGTCATATCCACAGCTTGTAACCATTACTACAATTGGGCTTCTGGTTCCTGCATCCACTGCAGGTACTACACAACAATTTAATTTAAAAAAAATATGGTATCATTCAGTCAGAGATAAGATTAATTCTTGTATTAGCTCTACAACAAAATGTTTCTTGTTTTGCTGCTTATGGTTGTTTCATTCTATTACTAGTAATGCCATTGTCCTTTTCTACTTCCAGACTGTGAAAGAAGGTTTTCTTCACTGAAGAGAATAAAAACAACACATAGGTCAAGACTGATCAACACAACACTGAACTGTCTCTTAATAATTGCCATTCAAGGACCTAAGTTGGAAGACTTTCAATTTGAACATTCAGTAGAGTTGTGGCATAAGGAGAAGCCAAGAAGATGTGTGATATAAACTTTAGTGCTTAACAAATAACTTTGAACTGTGACAGTGATGTGATGAAAGTTATTTGTTATATAATGTATACGATTACTATACACAGTAGTAATATGATCAGCATAAGGACAAATTTGTGTGTAATAAAAAATTATATGAACTGCAGAAGTACATGTATAAGTTAACAAAAACAAAGTTCGATTATAACAAATTTGTAGATGGTGTAACTGCTTATAATTAAAAGTGATAAAGATACAAATGTTTCACTTAAAAGTATATGTGGTTAAACTTGCTAAAAAGTCAACCCTCTTAAGCCCCTCACAAACATACCAGTTTGGCTACCACGTGCTTCCAGCTATCCCTTAATTTTTTTCTGGGGAGAACCCTGAGTTAAAATGCTATGGTAGGACCAAAACTTTTGCTTTGACCCAACACAACAAAGATCACCCCAACAAGAAATATAGAAGGCTAAGTAGTTGTTATTTAATGTCTCCCTACTTTGGGGGGATAATACATGAAATATTATGAATCCATCTTATTCAATTATTATTTTATTATCCAATAAAGATGTTTTCTTTCTGATTTTTGACAGAGACAAGGTAGATCTGATAGTTTTGCAACAGAATTTGATCTGGAAGCAGAAGAGTATGTACCCCTGCCAAAAGGAGATGTCCATAAAAAGAAAGAGATTATACAAGATGTAACACTACATGATCTCGATGTTGCAAATGCTAGACCACAGGTTCGTTTGTACTTTTTTACTGACGCAAATAAGGATAGTTTCGATACTTATGGGTTTATGGAGATTTTTTTCCTTCATACATGTAGCTGAATTTGGTAAATGGAGTCTGTCCCAAGCTGAAAAAATATGTTTCTTTTCCCAAATGGAAGGCAGGAGGTACCAAAGAACAGTTGACAAAAAATAAATGAAAAGCTATGTTGTATCCAAAATTTACATAAGAAAACCATGATAAAAACATTATCTTTTAAGAGAATTTTTATTAAAACATTTCCAAGGCCTTCAGATATATTTCTCACAGTAGACGACACCTGGAAAAAAAATTTTGAAATTTCTGTTTGTCACTTTACATCAGTTTAAACTTAATGGAAACTTGATGAAAAAACAAGAGCTGTCACTAATGGTGACAAATGCCCCTGCAGTGCTCTGACCTTTGACCTGGTGACCTTGACCTTTGACCCCAAATTCAGTAGGGGTTGTGTACTCAATAAGTACTATCAGCATGTGAAGTTTGAAGGTCCTGGGTGCAGTGGTTCTCGTGTCAAGTGCCTTCATGCCAAAAGTTATCGTTGTGACAAACGAACTAACGAACGGACGGGCAGTTGAAAATTAATATGCCTCCCTTCGGGGGCATAAAACCTGAATCAGCATTAAACACATTCAGTCAAAGCTGTATATTTCAAGTATTGACAGCATATTTCCCAAAAACGGATATCACAGTGCTTTTAGATTTGAATTTTTTTAAACAGTTGGACTAATAACTTTAATTTCACATGTAACTGTACATAGTACTGTTTTATGACTATTTGGCTTTTAATATGAAAAATTAGAAACTACTCCAAAATATGTTAAATATAAGCTATGTTTATTTTAGGGAGGACAGGATATTATGTCTATGATGGGTCAGCTGATGAAGCCAAAGAAAACAGAAATCACAGGTGAGATTTATGATCATTCTACAATCTACAATAATTTTCACTATTGAGACAGCTGGTTCTTATTTCTCTATTTTCAGCTTCCACCTACAGAATGATGTCAATGTTCTTAGCTTTTCTGTGCACAAACTGCTCATGATAAGCTTTTAGGATGTTCTCATTTTATCTACAATTTCCTACTTAATGAATGGGCCAATATTAGCCAACCTTTAGAGGAAAATTCCTTAGGTGATAATCATTCAGCAGATTTAGATCATATATGATAGCATCAAGTCCCATAACTCTTGACATGCATTTTGGCCAAATTACGCCCCTTTTTGGACTTAGAAAATCCAGGTTAAAGTTTTGCATGCAAGTACATGTAGCTATTATTTAAAGGCATATCGCTTTGAAATTAACTTATTTTTCTTTTTTTCTGGGTCAAAAACCAACCTCACAGAATCAAGTCCAGTAACCATGACATGTATTTTGGTACTGTGATACTGTAAACCATTCATTTTGTGGGCATAAAAATTCATGGTTTTGACCAAAATTACTACCAGTATTTTATGGTGATATTAAATTGTGGATTTCATAAAATGAATATTATTGAATGGGACTTTAACTTATTTGTTAGGTATTAATTTTGTGGATTGACTTGACCATGAAATCCACAAAAAGTGGTTCTGATTTCACAGTATATGAGATGTATAGCATCACTGTTGGTTCGAGAGTTGTATTTATTTCCATCATCATCATTCCCAACATAGACCTACCTTCTAGGGAGGAGGAGACTTTTAGTATAATTGAAATCGATGGAGTTTTAACCCTGTTACCATTTTTTTGCAGATAAATTACGTAAAGAAATTAACAAAGTTGTAAACAAATACATAGACCAGGGCATAGCTGAGTTGGTACCAGGTGTATTATTTGTTGACGAAGTGCACATGTTAGATATTGAATGTTTCACGTACCTCCACAGAGCTCTAGAATCCTCTATATCTCCTATTGTTATATTTGCAACAAACAGAGGAAGATGTACAATCAAGTAAGTCCTTGGATTAATCTTTTAATAATTTATTATATTTCTGAGAAGAAAAATTTAGTTTATTAGGCCAAAAGTATACTGCGAAATCAATTTATCTCCTGGGCTTGAGATTTCATTTGGTGGACCAAAACGTGGAGACAGGAATTTGATTTTAAAAAGCCTTGCATCAATATTATATGAGCCGTGCCATGAGGAAACCAACATAGTGGGTGTGCGACCAGCATGGATCCAGACCAGCCTGCGCATCCACGCAGTCTGGTCAGAATCCATGCTGTTCACTTTTAAAGCCTACTGCAATTAGAGAAACCATTAGCGAACAGCATGGATCCTGACCAGACTGCGCGGATGCGCAGGCTGGTCTGGATCCATGCTGGTCGCACACCCACTATGTTGATTTTCTCATGGCACGGCTCATATCATTATCAAAACAGTGTGCAGGGTGTCAAGGTCAAGATCAAAAATGGAGGTCAGAGTGTCTGTCAGTACTTTCCCTGTATCAAAACAACACCTGAGAGTGTAAATCACCTTCAGCAACAGTTTATATTTAGAGAAAATTCTCACTTATATCTTCACATCATTAGTTATTTATCCCCCCACCAAAGGTGAAGGGGATATTAGAAATGCTCTCCGTCCGTGCGTCTGTCCGTCCGTCCGTCCGTCCGTCCGTGCGTCCGCAACGATATTTGTCCGGAGCATAACTCCAAAAGTACTTGAGGGATTTTCTTCAAACTTCATACACTGATAGAACATATTGGGAGGAAGTGCAGTGTGCAAGAACAATAACTCTACCTTGCCTATTTTTTGAGTTATTCCCCTTTATCTTATTTTCTTAAAAAAAATTGTCCGGAGCATAACTCCAAAAGTACTGGAGGGATTTTCTTCAAACTTCATACACTGATAGAACACATTGGGAGGAAGTGCAGTGTGCAAGAACAATAACTCTACCTTGCCAATTTTTTGAGTTATTCCCCTTTATCATATTTTCTTAAAACATTTTGTCCGGAGCATAACCCCAAAAGTACTGGAGGGATTTTCTTCAAACTTCATACACTGATAGAACACATTGGGAGGAAGTGCAGTGTGCAAGAACAATAACTCTACCTTGCCTATTTTTTGAGTTATTCCCCTTTATCATATTTTCTGAAAGAAATTTGTCCGGAGCATATCTTCTTCATGCATGGAGGGATTTTGATATATCTTGGCACAAATGTTTACCACCAATGTGCGGAGTGTCATACGCAAGAACTAGGTCCCTAGGTCTAAGGTCAAGGTCACACTTAGAGGTCAAAGGATACAAGAATAAAAACCTTGTCCGGAGCATTTCTTCTTCATGCATTGAGGGATTTTGATATAACTTGGCACAAATGTTTACCACCACGAGACGGAGTGTCATGCGCAAGATCCAGGTCACTAGGCCAAAGGTCAAGGTCACACTTAGAGGCCAAAGGTCAGATACAAGAATGACTTTGTCCGAAGCATTTCTTCTTCATGCATGGAGGGATTTTGATGTAACTTGGCACAATTATACACCATCATGAGACGAAGTGTCATGCGCAGTTCCCTTCTTTAGAATTACTTCCCTTTGTTGTTACTTTAAATAGCTTTTATTGTAACTTTTTCATTACTAGTCGTAGGGAAAAATCGAGACCACTTTTCTGTAGTACAACAAACATGCTAAATCCAATTTTGAGGTGTTTTTTGACCAGTCTCTTCCTGATAAAGATTTTTGTGTGGACTTGCAATTTTTTTTTTTTTTTTTTTTTTCTTTTTTTTTTTTTTTTTAAAGATTAACTTCCCTTAGTTGTTACTATAAATAACTTATATTGTAACATTTTTATAATTGACCCTAGGGAAAAAACAAGACCACTTTTCTGTGGTACAGCATAGATGTTACTCTCCAGTTTTATGTGTATTTTATTAATTTTATTATATATAAGGTATCTCTACCTAGTAAGGAGTTTTTTTGTGGACTTTAAAAAACAAAAGACTTACAATGATTACTAAACAACCACAAAATTAACATTCCATTTGCAAATACAGCTGCTAGAGTAAAGAAATTTGCTTTGACGGGCATATATTGTGACATTCTGGCACTCTTGTTCCCTGTTAGCTTTCCATTCCTTCTTTTTACAGTAGCCATATAGAAAAACATCATAGTTATACTCTTCATGAAAATTAATAAAATTTAGCAGTAAACCACCTCACTACTGACTTATTCTTTCTTCCACATCTTAAAACCCCTGATGCGGACCACATCCTTCAATTATGATATGCCCGGTGGGGGGATTAGCCATGTCTGACATGGCTCTTGTATTTCGATACTCACACATTTGAAAGGATTGTGGATTACAGTTGACAGGTCCTTTACCATTTATATATTGTCAGGTAATTTTACCTATATAACAGTTTTGTTTTTATGAAATGCTGAATATTATGTTAAACTGAGGCTGTTGACATGGATCTTCTGAAATTATATATGGACTATATATATATATAAGGGACATAAAACAGTATCTCTTAAAGGTTAGCCTGATAGAAGTTCGAAAAATAGATTTCTTATATAGAGATCTAGCAGAATAGTGAAGACTTAACCCTTATCATGCTCGACTCGATTGATTCTGCCTTTGCGACCAGTGCAGATCATGATCAGCCTGCACATCCAGCCTGATCATGATCTGCACTGTTTGCTATTCAGTTGGTAGCTTTTTGGTATTCACCCCTTTTAACAGTTAATGGTTCTGTCCAAATTGAAAAATGGACAAGTTCATTATAGAAATTTAACAGGGTAAGGGTTAAACATCTGCTTGTTTTCTGATTTTACCAGAGGCACAGAAGATATTGTTTCACCACATGGAATGCCCCTTGATCTGTTAGACAGAGTGATGATTGTGAGAACACTGCCATATTCACAGGAAGAAATGACACAGGTATGGCTGATTCTCTTATTTTTCAGACTACGTTGTTACTGTATGACATTTAATTATGAATGCAGATCTATATACACAATTATTTTTTGTATTTATTAAAGATAAATGCAGTTGCTGAGTATTTTCTACATTTGAAGTAGATATCTAAAGATTGTAGTGAAAGATGGGTGTTGGATATCTTTTAAGGCCTCTGTCAGAATGCTTGTAAATTATTTGAATTTCTTTAGTGTATTCCAGTTAAGAACAAATAAGGACATCTTATTTCCAACAAAATAAAAATAAGAATTTTGTAAGTTGAAAATACTGAGAAATAATGTTACGTCCTGTTCACTGTCTGCAAGCGTTGCTGAACTTTCATATCGAAATGCTCCTGCTAAATTTTTGTCTATACCTAGCTCAGTTTTCACTGTTGCTGTTTTTTGATGACAGAATTCCTGTTCTTTTATTGCCTGTATTTGTAATTAGACTGTGTATATGATAACATAAAACACATTTACATTAGCATGATCAGTTCATTGTTTATTAAGCTGATTGTGTCTGTATTGTCCTTGTAATGAGATTCGTGGTTAGATCTGTGGAGCGTTGGCCCTGACTCATGGACTGGATTAGAATCACTACCTGCCAGATGATCTGCAGTCCTAGTGAAGGACAATACTTTAAATGAGACATGCCATGGGAAAACCAACATAGTGGGTTTGCGACCAGCATGTATCCAGACCAGCCTGCGCATCCGCCCAGTCTGGTCAGGATCCATGCTGTTCCCTAAAAGTCTCTCCAATTCCAATAAGCTTTAAAAGCAAACATCATGGATCCTGACCAGACTGGGCGGATGCGCAGGCTGGTCTGGATTCATGCTGGTCGCAAATCCACTATGTTGGTTTTCTCATGGCACAGCTCAAATAGCAAAGTCTTGAATTTGATTTGATCCCTGGGTGACGTGAATTATGTTTCCATTTGATGATTGGAAAGAAAACAATGTCTGAAGTCATTTGTCCTGTTTCCCAAATTAATGTACAGAATTTGTCAGTTACTTTTTGGAGAACAAGTAAGTACTGAATCCATGAGCACTGATTAGGTGCGCTGAATGCCATTAGATTAGATAACTGAAATTGAAAAAATGTATTGATAAACTCAGAGAATAAACAAAATTTTTTTTTACAGATCTTAAAATTACGAGCACAGACAGAAAGTATTCAGGTAGATGATGATTCTCTAGCACAGCTAGGACAGATTGGTGTCACCACAACTCTCAGGTATATAACATGGATTAAGGTTTCCATCCAATCTTTTCTCTTTTTAACAAGTACATTGTATTTATTAAGTATGGCTGTAAGACCATCTGTTAAAGCCTTTTAAAGCAAAGTACAATAAGACCATTAACATAATTGTCATGATAATCACATGCTATATATTTTTGAAAAGTTACCTCAAGCAGAATCTATACCAGGAACAACATTTTATAAATGTTGCTTTCACCTATCAGCCTTATGCAGCAGTTTTAAAGTTTTCCTCACTGCCTCAGGAACATGACTGTGCAGGGGTGTAAAATTCCACTCGCCCGCTCGCATTGGCGAGTTAAAGTCCAAGTAGGACGAGTGGACCTCGCTGTATACTCGACCGATCGGGCGAGTGGTTTTTTTACGTCCTTACTTTACCAAAATTCAGAAATTACAACTCCAAAACGTCACCAAACTTTAAGATGGTTCAGTCGCTACCTGGATTGACTGGAATTTACCCGCGAATCGTAAAGATATCAAAACATCATGCCGGTAATTTTCCATTCCACAAGCGCGTGCGACCTATCAAATTAAATATCTAATTTACATAGACACGTACACAAAAAGCGTGCGTAGTGCATTCATTTTTTAATATTTTCGCTTCAAGTTTTCAACACCTCTTGAGAAATAATACTATTTGAATTCTATAATGATTTTAATAAGATATCGACAGAAATGTAGGCAAAGTTCTAAAAAAACGGTCGAATTTTCATATAATCATTTGTAAAAATTCAAACAGCGCGATTTTAGTTACTTATTTCTTTCTAAAAGCAAATAAATGATGAATACTCTTGGCATAAAATTCAGACTTTTGACCAGAAAGAACAAAAAACAGAATAAAAAAATCTTAAATAATGAAAAAGCGGCAGCAATTACAATACATGGAGTAAAACAATTTTTGGCAAACAGATGGGATCATTTCTGTTAGTGCGGCAGAATAGGTTACGTGACCTCGTGAACGTAATAGAAATGCGATTTTAAAATAAAGCAATGTGATGTCATTGCGGTTTTAAATAAGTTTTAAATGAATCTTTGTACATGTATTTTTTGACCAACAATTTAAAAGTTTTTTTTTGTCAAACAATAATGTAAATTCCTTGAGGGCAAATAGGTCACAGAAGTAGGATATCCGCTATAATAGTAACTATTGTTGAGACATTTACCTTTTATACGGGATATAGCACATTCGCTTTTGATAACAAATTAAAGAAGAAACTTTTTATTGATTTCTGTTTCTCAGCAATTTTAAGAACCGATGCGGTACGATCAGACAGTGATGTGTCAAATGGCGCGAAAACATGACGTAATGCCATGACAATCTCGAGCAAAAATACCGCTTTGATCTCCACTTCAGATGTCAAGATACTGACACACTTCTTTTAGCTCTTTGAGGGGGTGTAAATTGATCATGAAAACAAGGTCAATTAGAATAATTACCGATAATCTTTAACGTTTTTTTTTTCATCTCTTTCAACACGGGTGGATGGACGATGATTATTGTGTCCAAATTTTTTAGACACTTTTCAAAATAAATATTTTTCGGGAAATAATACTATTGTACATAATACTCCTTTCATAAAAAGGACAGTATTAAAAGTGTCAATTATTAGGGCGAGTGGCTGTTCACTAAGGGCGAGTAGTAGTGATGGGCAAATCAGTTAGATTTGCCAACCGATTAATCGGCATAATCGGACAAGCCAACCGATTCGATTAATCGGATATAATCGGATAATCGGTTACTCTAGTTACATATATATAAGTTCATCTCACAGTGTATATTTTATGTCATTACTTAAGAAATGAAGCACACAGACATCAAATATCCTATTTCTATTGTATCCCTTTATAAACACGAGTAAGTTAACAGAATAAAAGTAAAATATTTGTGAAGATAGTAAACTTCAAATCAGGTACTCTTAATTTAACCAGTGACTTATCCAGTATTATTTAATTAAACTTTTTGGAGCAAAAAAAGTATTTACGATTTATTAATTCTTAATCAATGACTGGAATGATTTCAATCCCACAAAAGCAAAAAAATGAAAATACCTTTGCTAATATGCTTGCGTAAGTCTTATGTTATGCAATGCATACTGCCATACTTATGACAAGAGTTTAGGTTGATGGTTTTCCCGGCTTAATTTTGTAAAAGCTACATATCTTCCAAAATCTGGGTTATCACAGATGACTTCAGTATCTTTCGAGACTTTGGAGGAAGTCATTTTTACGTAGAGTAGTTTCCCTTGGCGTAACTGCCCTAAAGAACAGTAAATACCAAAAAAGAAAAAGGTCAGAAACAACTAAATTATCCCTTTAGGGTGCCAAGTAATTAATCGGTCAGGGAAAAGTGAAGTCGGCGATCGCGCTCATGAATCCAACGCCGACGATTATTCGATTGTCGCCGATTGTCGGCCCATCACTAGCGAGTAGATATTACTGGCTACTAGTCTTGCAGGGCGAGTGGTGTGAAAATAAAATTTTACACCCCTGACTGTGCATTAAATACCTTTGAAATACATGTTACTGTGTATTAATCTGCATTCTTTTGCTAGTAATCACTGCAAATTTGATTTTAAAAAAAAGGATTCTTCCACATATTTTTTTTTCATAATTTTAAGTTAACTAAGTAAAAATGAAGTGATGCGATGTGTTCTAGGCAATATTTGTTTATGAAGCCACTAATGTAACCTGTCAAATATGAATGAAATCTATTTGATTGGACATGCAGTAAAACAGAGGAAAATGAAGCACTGATGAAAAAATCATGAAACCTGTACATTCAAACTTTTGTTTGCTTGAACTTGGATACTTAGAGCAGCGCCCTTCACTTAAACTCATTTTCAGGTCCTGTCAAAGACCCTGTATAATGTATTTTGTTTGATTGCTCGAACTCCTGATAACTCGAACAAATTTTTCCGGACCCATTGAGTGTGAGCAAACAAAGTTTTGATTGGATATCAAACACTTAATTTAAAGGCTATTCGGTCGTGTAATTTGGTTTTGTTTTGTTTTTTCATTTCAGATATGCCGTACAGCTTCTCACACCGGCCAACCTGTTGTCAAAAATAAATGGACGTGATTCTATCGGAAAAGACGAAATCGAGGAAACTAACAAACTTTTCTTTGATGCAAAATCATCGGCGAAAATTTTGGCAGAACAAGAAGATAAATACATGAAATGAGACGTTATACAGAACGATCTGGACCAGTTTTCTTTAAAAATATGATTTTAATATTCAAAATAGATGAAATTTTGTGTTTACAACCTTTCTTTTAATGAGTGATAGTTCAAAGAGTGTTGGCTGTAAAGGTATCTTAATTATTAAGATTGAGATAAAAAGTGATAAAAAGGTAAATACAGAACTGGTTGTTACCTCTGGAGTATTCTGAATGTGACTTTTCTGTAAATAAATTTTGTTTAGGCTAATGGTTCAGGTGTCAAGTTTTTGAGATAAAAATGGAATGAATTCCTTGGCAAGGTTTGAGAGCTCTGAATGAAACGTGAAAAGCAAGTCAGTTCAAAACACTTAAAACAGTGCTCCTCCTCCTTTCTTTAAATGGGCACCCTAAGAACCTCTGCTGGAAGGTTGCAGTATAACATAAAACAGTAGAGCCTACAACCCAACAAATTAAAGAAAAACATTTTGCATTCTAGGAGTGTGTATGTGTTTATTTTCATCATTATGCAAGTCAAAGTATTCATTTTGAACATTCTTCATTAGATGTTTATATTTTGTTAGATGTCATTCAGTTGTACATTTAAGATAATTCCAAAATACAATGATGAAAAAATGTTACTGTGTTAATTTTAAATCTTTATGATATTTGTCAACTCTGCTGATAGAAAATCAGCTGTGTTAAAAGTCTATCTACATATTCATGTAATTATGGCAAGCAAGAAATCTGAAAAAAAAAAAATCCACAAAATCATTGTCGTTTTTTTTTCTGTGCCTAAGTAGTCTTATAGAATCAAACATCTGAATACACCGGGAAATGATTTGAATGTGAGCTGCAAGTGTCTTTGTGTTCATTGTTGGCTGCCTGTAACATTTCTATCTGGTTATATCAAAGGTTCACTGTGAGCTATTAGTATAGGTGGATGGTCTGGCATCTGTGGTCCTTTGTTAAAAATTTACATAAACACCTGTAAAACTTCTAGTCAGAATTATACAACACTTGGCCTGTAGCATCCTTGTACTGACCTTTCTCAAGTTTGTTCAAATGAGGGCACTTGGCTCCAAAGCTTAGAATAAAAAAATCTATGAAGGACTTCTCATGAACTGCTTGATAGATCTTTTATCAAACATGGTTTGTAGCATCACTGTAAGGTCCTCTTCGATATTTGTTTAAATTAGGGCATTTAGTCTCTTTTAGGGTTCACTAGAGCTATAAATAGAAAACACTTTAAGTGAACATCTTGCAAGGTCTTCTCTCAAAGTTTTCAAATGAGGGCACCTGGACTCTTTTTAGAGGCCTCTAGAGCTTATAATAGAAAAACCTTCAAACAACTTCTCATGAAGTGCTTGATGGATCTTCATCAAACTTGGTCTGTAGCATCATTGTAATGTCCTTTCCCATTTTTTTAAATGGGGGCACTTTGCCTTTTTTTGGTGCTGCAAGAGTTTAAAATTAACAGCTTTTTTTTTAAAACAACTTCTTCTAATGAACTGCTTGATGAATCTTCATCGAACTTGGTATATAGCTTCATTGTAAGGTTCTCTCTCTGGATTTTTAAATGAGGATGCTGTGCCCCTTTTATGGGCTGCAAGAGTCCAAAATACAAAAACGTTTAAAAACTACTTCTTCTTATGAACTGCTCAATGGATCATCATTATACTTGGTCTAAAGCATCATTATAAGGTCTTTTCCTAAATTTTTTAGCTCACCTGTGACCAGTCTGTCCGGTGGCGTCTGTCAAGCGGTGTGCGTCGTCCATCAACATTTGCCATGTTAACAGTTGTGACACAGTCTTTAAGAAACTTTGTCAAAATGTTTGTCTTGATGATCTCTAGGTCAAGTTCGAATTTGGGTCATGTGGGGTCAAAAACTAGGTTACCCTCTCGAAAGAAAAGCTTGTTAACACAAGGCCACATTTATGACCCTATCTTCATTAAACTTGTCAGAATTTTCAGGTCACTAGGCCAGATCAAAGGAAAATCTTGTTAACACTCTAGAGGCCATATTTAAGACCCTATATTCATGAAACTTGGTCAGAATGTTTATCTTTATGGTTCCTAGGCCAAGTTTGAAACTGGATCATGTGGGGTCAAAAATAATGTTACTCACTAAAATTAAAGGAAAAGCTTGTTAACATTCTTGAGACCACTTTATGACCCTATCGTCATGAAACTTGATCAGAATGTTCATTTTGATGATCCTTAGGCCAGGTTTGAAACTGGGTCATGTGGGGTCAAAAACTAGATCACATATTCAAATCACATGAAAAGCTTGTTAACACTGTATAGGCCACATTTGTGATCATATCTTCATGAAACATGGTCAGAATGTTTATCTTGATGATCTCCATGCCATTGTTCGAAAATGGGTCATGTGTCATTACCATTAACGCATCTAATATCAAATACTAGTCAATTTCAGGTGAGTGACTAAGGGCCAATATGGCCCTCTTGTTAATATTTTCATCGGGTTTGACATGCTTTGCAAAGAAAAACACTTCGAACTAATTTTGCGTTGAAATGCTTCATTGATTCTGACCAAACTTGTGCTTTGTAAAGTTCTCAACTTGTAAGATGTACAATGAAAATACCATTGTTCGATATGCGATCAACAGAGAAGATATAATATGCAAACACGGTATTTTGGAACATTTCTTGACGACATGATATGTTAATTTCTAACATGGCTCGATGTGATTGCCGGTTAAACAATTAAGAAGTTCAAGTTCTCGGTCTTCATCACAAACGTTCATGCGGCCTTTTTAGACATTTATTATGGTTCTGGGACGATCTGTGTATGAAAAGAATTGGAACCACTGCCTTACCCTTGCATGATCATAAGAGGCGACTAATAGGGTCTTAACACTCCGTGATTCCAGCAAGTATGCAAATTTTGCTTCCATACCTCATTTTTTATTTCGATGTAAATGAGATGTGAAACCAAAATTTGTAGTCCTGTTTGGTGCCATATAACCTATACTGTGTTGGTGCGATGTAAAATCCAAATAAATAAATTATACAAAAAGAACATGTATTCTAGCATAAAACTGCTGTTATTGGCACTTTTTAGGGGGTGTTTTAACAGGTTAACAGAGATTCTTGTGCTCAAGTGCTGTTTAAACACCTTTTATATATGCGCATTCCATAGCAAAGCGTATTACGGCCCCTAAATGGATAATTCAAAAGGAAATGATGTCTACGTTGAAAAAACGCGTATTTCATGGAAATTTCATAAAGTTGAGGGACAGTGATATTCTTATATGACTAACAATGCTTTAATCATCACAACGCAAATCATGTTGACGTCGCGTTGACGTGATATTTAGGTCATGTACGCATTGAGAAAGAGCACTTTCAAATTTGATCCAGTATTTTACTTAAACATGTTTAAAAAAGAAATGTCACATAGCATAAATTGTCTTAATTAATTTACATACACATGGAGTTGGTTACTTCACCAACATTTGTGGTACGAATCGATATACGAGTATTTCTGAGAATGAAACGTTCTACAATGAGCATGCGCATGAGGCGGAAGTGACAGTCTCGTATCCGGTTCTGCAAACATAATATCTGAAATATATTCATAGTGCTATCCGTGCTTATCGGCGTCCTTAAGCAGAGTTGCACTCCCCGCTGGAAGATTTGGATTAGGACTGGACTTATCCTATAGCGGGTAAATACGCTGCAAGGACCGATTCTGTGCGTATGTTGATAAATTGTTTTGTTGGTACATTTAACCGAGAAAATTACGACAGGGCGCAGGCTTCTAGGGTGAAGTCTCTGGCCATGCTGGTCGATTTCTGTGGTTTTCCTGAGGTAATTGACAAAGAGTGTGCCTTTAATAAGTGGCTTTATAATATTTAATGCATTTTGGATAGTTTTCTCAAGGTTTTGGTCCACTGGCAAACTTAGAAAAATTAAGCTTGGGCACAAATCATCGAACTGTTAATTTCCAGTGACCTGCATCTATTTTTAAAGAGAAATCGGATATTCCTTACATCCGAATATCGCCTGCTTTACTGTTGCTCCCGGATTTTTAGCTCACCTGAGCACGAAGAGCTCGAGGTGAGCTTTCGTGATCGCCCTGTTTCCGTTGTCGTCAACAATTTAACTGTTAACACTCTAGAGGTCACAATTTTGGCCCAATCTTAATGAAACAAGGTCAGAATGTTACTCTTAATAAAATCTTGAACGAATTTGATATTGGGTCATCTGGGGTCAAAAACTAGGTCACCAGGTCAAATCAAAGGAAAAGCTTGTTAACACTCTAGAGGCCACATTTTTGAGAATATCTATATTAAGCTTGGTTGGAATGTTAACCTTGATGATTTTTAGGTCAAGTTCAAATCTGGGTCAGATGGGGTCAAATCAAAGGAAAAGATTGTTAACACTCTTAGAGGCCATATTTATGACTATATCTTTAACATCGGTATGCAATCTTCTACAAATACACAAAACAAGAACAACCTTTTAAAGACAGTCCGCCAAGTATGTTTGTTTGTTTTGGGTTTAACGCCGTTTTTCAACAGCACACTGGATAACCGGCTATCTTGACGCCCGCTGGAAATGTAACCCAGCTGGAAATCGGTAGGTAAAGTTTTTCATTTATTTCTATTGAAACGAAGACAATTCTTGTAAATCAACTTGACAGTTTTGTCATGGAATGAACATGGCCAAAAACGATCGTTACGTTTTTAGATATTCGCTAAAAATTTCTTCAGTTTGAAAAATCGAGCAAAAATCCAAAGGTTTGCGCAAATTGTTTTGTTTATGAACAATCTGTGAAAACTTTTATCATCTGGTTTAACGGATGTGTCCTTTCGGAACACCTGTGTGAAGTTTCCGGGTTCTACGTTATTCCTGAAAAAATATATTAGCCGTTAAATAGACATGGTCGAAAAAAAGGACTGTCGAAAACGGCCGCTGTATTTGCAATATGCAGTCGTTGAAGTCAGCTGTCGTCTATCGAGAATACAGCTGTATAAAAGTAAAAAAACTGTCTTGCAGACATGTTATATGCCCCGTAGTGTCTCTTCTTCATGTATATTTTATATCTGTTTAATCTTCCTGTGTTCTTGCGATTTCTTTCGTCTTTCATTAGAGAGTTTGAGATTTCAACCTTCGCCTTCCCCTTCAACGTCTCTTGCGAAGTTAACGTATGAAGTTGAAGTTTGATTAAATTTCCTTGAGAGTTCAAACTTTAGAATGAACCTTACTTCTTTTAATCCGCCCATTCAATTTATCCGTAATTATGATCGTTTTTTTTTTTCGTGCATTTTGATATTGTCAGGATACTGGTTACATGACCCATGGAAGTGCCTACGCCTTTAGTACCTTGAACAATGGTTTGGGTCCAATCGCTAAGGTGACTATGTCTTAGACTATCTGACAAACGATGTAGAATGTCCTTTGTTAAAATGTAGAGCTGGTGAGACCAAATATCTCGTATATAGAATTTTCCCTCTGTCTACCTTGCCCAAATGATTCGTGTACCAATGATTCGTAAATGATTTCTATTATGAGCTAGACAATTTCAGGGATCAGGCAAATCACTAAATGTTTCAAACTAAGAATCTTCAATTAAAAATAATAAGGTCAGACTCCTATAGGCGTACTTGACTGGTCTTTTTGTTGAAGTTCCCGTCAGACAATGTCTTTGAATCAACAACATACGAGTCCTATCGCATAGATGCTCGGCCTCTGTACTCTCAACTCTGTATGATTGCCCTGACTCCTGGATGCTCAGCGCCTATATGCTATCAAATGTAGCATTCAACTACCATATAGGTATATCCCCGATGCCTTGGCTGACTTCGCCAATAACGCTGAACCTTCGATAAGCTGGAACTCTCCTTCTATCTCAGTAGATTACCAAACTCTGGGTCTCTGTCTCAGCTTTCCGAATCTCAGCCTATATCTGCTGTCGTCTATAGCATTAAACTACCCTTAAGGTAAAACTCCTATGCGCCGGCCCTATAGCTTGAAACCTTGTTGAAATTCTGCAACTCTTCTTTAGTCTATGAACTTCCAAATTCTTCTTTTTAATAATTTATCCGCCCTGACAGGGTAACTGCAATAGTCTCCTTATCAAGGTACTGGGGTAAATTATTAGTTGAATCCTCGATGTGTTTTCTTCAACCGCTGGATACCGAATGCCTTCTCCGTCATCCATCTACCTATTTATACCCCAGCAGACGTGATATTTTTAGAACTTGTTTCTGACTGGTCCAAATTTAAACATAACGTTTTACAACGAGTACTTGCCCTATCAAATACCTGGTTCCCTTTAACTTTTGTATATGACATAATGTGTGATGCTGGGATCCAGCTATTCACATAATGAACCCAAATAAGCCACAAATGACTTAATTCTATTATTTACAGCATTTCAACAATAATAATAGCAATGATTACATGAAAAGGGAGTCAAGCACTATCTGTGCTTATGTGTCACGTTATCAATACATGTATATTAAATATACAAATTATTCTGACAGACATCAATTGTCCGACAGGGCAGGACTTTTACAAGAGGTTTTAAAAATGAAAATTAAATAAAAACATTCCAATTAATATAATCATCGCATGGATATTAGTGCGATTACAATAAAAAAAAAAACAAAAACAAAAAAAAAAACCAAAAAAAAAAAAAAAGAAACAATGTGAACAATGTAAAAACTCGTTGGTGTTGCTCCGAACATTTAGGTTTTATATGAAATGATGTCAGTATACAATGCACGATTGTAAATCATACATGAGAGGAAATAAAAATGATAATTATATCAATTTATTCTATTGTTGATGGTGTTCTTGAAATATAATACCGTTAATATTTTTTAAACAAAAACATGAGGCACCAACTATTACAAATGCATTTCTCGATATACTTTTTTAAAGTTAATTTAATATATGCGATAAAGCAAACACAAAAGGCATGACCATAATATAAAGGACAGATTCATCCGTCATGCTGTTGACTAGTATTTCATAGCTTTTTCTTAAAGGTTATTTTTACTTTGAATTGGTACTTTGTACATCGAATTCCTTAGAAGACTCGTTGATAACATGAGCCAATATACACAATTTATGAATATATTTAACAAGCGATTTGAAACAAATGTAAGATACTATCGTGATATCATACGTTTTGGCAACATGACACTCTGTATGACTCTGTATAATGCCAAACTCGCAGACAGCACAATAAAATCGTGCGAAGTCACCAATTGTCTACCCAAACAGTCAAGAAATGTTAGGTGGAGACGAAAATTGTCGCACAAAATAACATGTGGGCATATACACGTATTTGTTTGAATACACTATTCTATAAGTAAAGCATGTGCAGATCAAGGAATTTTGGTTAGAGGGACACCAACTTTAAAGAGGGGGTCACCCCTTTCAGGGGTGGGGTGTGGAGGTGGTCACACCGAGTTTCAAGACCGAATTTTTTTGTAAAATGTAAGAATCAAAGTGGGGGATTGACCCACAATGCCCCTTTGCCAGGCTCTGGGTCCGTACATGTAAAGAATGGAGTCATCCCATACAGCTAACAGGAAACTTCTCGCATCATGGTATCATAGATCTGAAATTGTCTGATACTTCAGAAGAATTTTCCGTCTTACTAGTACGTTTTATGTTATAATTAAAATGCAATTGTTGTCCGACAGAAAACGGTGATTTTATTGGGAAGTGAAATAAATGTTCACCAATGATAATCGCGCATTATTATTCATTTTCAAGTAAATGAATGTCATGCCATGTGCCTCCATCCAGATTCAGTCTTGATGCAGAGTATGTGGACAGAGTAGATTAAAAAGACTGAAGTTTTGACTTTCGTGATATCACATCTCGACGTTCAAACTTCACTCGTACGACAAAAAGGCCATTGGTATAATTGATACCGCCTGGGACACAATATGCCGTAGAAGTTAAAGTTTGAACAAAATCTCAATGTTTCTCAAAATCAGTTGATTACTTCACACTTCTACACCTCCGCACTTTAAAAACACACCACTTAATAAATACACAAATTACACTTTCTGAGTGGACCAATTTATTCATTCATTCTTGTATTATATAGTAATCTCAATATTTCTTCCATAAGATGTGCAAAAATGGAAAAGATCTATAATTAAAACTACTTATTTGAGATGTTTTATATCTGGTACCCATCAGTTTCAAATTCACAAAATAGAATTTGAGATTTTTTATTACTTATTTCAGCATAAAGTCTTCCAATATCATTTAAATGATACAAATGTCTTTTTCCAATACCTAGTCACTTGTCGCTTATTTTGTTTATTTATTAAACCATCATCGTGACTTATTATGCACAGGTAAGACGTTTAGACGTTTTGCATGTGCATGTACTGTGAGTTGTCAAATAATTTAAAATTGATAAATTCGTGATCTTAATAAATACGGTCGTCTGTGAATTTTGACTAAAGGGTGGTGTTGTTTAATAGGACGAAATGAACAGTTTTGTTAACCGATTTTTGTTAAATTTGTGTACCAGATAATGATTTATGTAATACATAAAAATAATGGAATTGTCATATAAAAAAAATTTATGACCATTCGAGGTGCGTTTTAAAGTCGGAGGTGTAGGTTCAATTCAATGTATTTGTTAAATCTAGGCCATACCAATTCATTATTCTCATACTTATTGATAGTGTTCGCATCAAATTTATCTAAAAACATTGGATAATGAATAACTATAAGCAGAAATCTGAAATTAAGCTTTTTATTTCAATAATAATAAAGAGAAGTCTTAGGCTTACTTGATATTCATGGAAACTTAGTAGCAACGTCTGATTAAATAAAATACCGCATATTCGGTGACGTTTTAACCAAATATAGTGGAGACGTTGAAGGGAAGGCGAAGTTGAAATCTTAAACTCTCTATTTGTGTAAAATGTGTATACTTGCAGTCAGTAAGCAGTTTATATAATATTATACTTATTATGGTTTATTGCATGCTAGTAAATTCTGGTTGATTTCATAATATATGTCTTATTGTTTAGGGTCTAAAAGTTGCTTAATTCATTTGTTCCGTCGTCACGTCGCTGTGTCTGTCCGGGCTGATTCTACATGCATGAACTGATTTTTAAGCAATGATTTTTAAATTCAAACATGCGTTACAATGATACAAGTATATGTGAGGCCAATCTACGAATGACCACCTCAATGTCAGTATCAGAAAAATTATAACACAGTAGCTATATTTAAGTATTTTTGTCGGACTGGAATTTCTACATACATAGACCAACTTTCAATTTATTATGTATTCCATAATGTTTATAAGCAACATTTCTGTCGAGCGTATGACTTTATTATTCTCGATGTTTGAAATATGTTACACAATGTTGACTACAGCCAAATGATCTTGACATGCGAGAGTCATTACCTTGCTTGAACATTAAGGTCGCGCTTTCGGTCGGTCTCTAAGCATTTATTTTTATACAAAAGACATTATGTATGTGAAACAATGCCACATACCTAGCGATGTACAAAATAACAGTGTAAGATCTTGTTGACAGAAGACAAAATGCGTGAACTGCACAAAGGTGGAAACCTGCACGAACATAAAGTCTGGGATCCGGATCTAACAAACAAAGAAGAGTTCCGATTACCTTGTTATTGTTGATTAAGCAATGTGGCTGGCATGTTAAGAAATAACTGATTTGATAAATGAACACTATTCTTTAAAACGTCATGTGAAATTTTTCATATTAGATTTAAACAATCGTTTACAACGTTTTGCCTGTATACATCAACAACTTGCAGTTAAGACATGAATAACTGCTATTTGTTAAAAGGTATTTATGAATAAACAAATAGCAGATTAACATAAGGAGCAATTAAATAATATGTATGAGCATAAGATTATTACACGTTCTAGCACTGCACTAAGAACACTTTTCAAAACAAGAACGGGCATTTTGAGATTCATTAAAGATAATTAATTCTTCAATGAAATTCAAAGACTGACGACGAAGCAATCATTTGCACTTTTTAAACTGGGTGAAATACTTCTTTAGTAGGCCGGAGCACCTGTAGTGGTTTCTCCACCATCAAAGCTGGCAAAGGCATAATATGTACTGTATTGTTTCGTGTAACTGCAAAAAACTATATGGTTGGCTTCGCATGCTGAAAAAAGGCAGAACGCGTGTACTGATTAAAATTCAGCCTGGTGTGAAGGAACAGAGTCATAAAGCCTCTTGAAATGAAAGTGCCGTTTCATAAAATAATTACGTTTCCATCAAATCACTGTCAGTACTTTTCACATACACAAGTATTCAAAATCAACGGAGTTAATGGATAGTCTATAAATGTTAACATCCGAGTTCAGCGCCAGCACTAGCGGCCGTTTACGACAGTCCTTCTTTTCGACCATGTCTATAAAACGGCTAATATATTTTTTTCAGAAATAACGTAGAACCCGGAAACTTCACACAGGTGTTCCGTAAGGACACATCCGTTAAACCAGATGATAAAAGTTTTTCACAGGTTGTTCATAAACAAAACAATTAGCGCAAAACTTTGGATTTTTTTCTCTATTTTTCAAACTGAAGAAATTGTTAGCGAATATCTAAAAAACATAACGATCGTTTTTGGCCCAGAAATTGTAAATGTAAGTCATGTTCATTCCTTGACAAAATTGTCAAGTTGATTTGCAAGAACTGGCTTCGTTTTATTCGAATTTAATGAAAACTTTACCTACCGATTTTCAGCTGGGTACATTTCCAGCGGGCGTCAGGATAGCCGGTTATCCAGTGTGAACAGTATTTCATTCATGTAACGGCGGGCAGTTAACCTAACCAGTGTTCCTGGATTCTGTACCAGTACAAACCTGTTCTCCGCATGTAACTGCCAACTTCCACACGTGAATTATCAGAGGTGGAGGACGAATGATTTCAGACACTGTCTTTTATCAAATCGTCACGGAGAACATACGCTCCGCCCGGGGATCAAACTGGCGACCCCGCGATCCGTAGACCAACGCTCTCCCTACTGAGCTACGCGGGCGGGCTCTGTCCGCCAAGGGTAAAGTTGAGCGCTATAATCGGACTCTGATGTATGCTATCCGATGCTTTGTCGAGAAGAACCAGCACACTTGGCATGTAGCTTTGCCGCAGGTAGCGGGTGTCATGAGGGCTTCAGTTAACCGACACACTGGTTACACGTCAAACAGGTTAATGCTCGGATGTGAAGTGAATGTACTCTCTGAATAAGTTTATCCTTCGTCTAAACAGCAGATAAGCACTGAGGAATATCCTGGATGGCTGGAGCGGAATCTGAAGGAGACGTTCCTTGCAAGATCAGCTCTTAGAGAGAATGTTGAAAGAATGAAACGTGATTATGATTTGTACATTTATTTCAGGCAGTATGATGTTGGCGATATGGTTTATGTATTGAACTCAGCTACTGTGAAGGGCAAGATTAGAAAACTTGGAACTCCTTTGAAGGGTCCAGCAGTGGTTACAAGGCAGGTCACGCCATATCTTTGCTTGGGCAAATATAATTCAGCGTGATTTGGAGCCAGCCGAGGAGTAAGAGACAAGCCATGAAGATGAACCCTGATACTGCTTATGCCGGAAAAAAGAGAATGGGATTATGATCCAGTGTAGTTTATGTGAAGAATGGTTTCATGTTTCATGTTTCATGTGTGAATGTTACTGGAGATGAAGCAGACTATATCGATGAATACATATGTCCCATTTGTGAGGCAGGTTCCCAATAAGGTGTATGTGTTAAGTGTATTTTGTTTTTATCTTTCAGATGTCAGATTCCGATTCCTCTACTGGATCTAATAGAAGGCAGTGGAAACATGGGAAATGCTCAGTCGTCCAGAAGAAGTTGAGACAGCAACCGCTAAGAACGAATTATGGTCATCACCCAAGGAATTGGTGATCAGTGTACATTTATTCCTCGGACCGGCCAAAAATTATGTTGTCCAGAGGCTTCTGAAAGCTTAGTGCGAGATTGCCAAGACATTAAAGAGCGTGTGCTGGATGAGGGAATTCGGAAAACAAGTTGAATGCCATCAGCCAGAGGACTGGATGGTAGCGAATATTGGGTACAGGCCAAGTCAAAGACGAGCACAGTCAATTGCCGACCGACCTACAGGCGGCATGTATCGCGAATACAGTTGTCCCACTGTGTTTCTTTATTCGTTCGTTTTGTTCTCGTGTGTTTGCTTTGTATGCGTGTGTGTGTGTGTGTGTGCGTGCGTGCGTGCGTGTGTGTGCTGTGGGTTTCGTTTTGGGGAGGCCGCGGTTTTGGAACACAGCATTCCTTGTTTGATATTTGTCCTTGTTTTTAGCTCGACTATTCAAAAAATAGTAGAGCTATTGGAATCACCCGTGCGTCTGCGTCGGCGTCGGCGTCGGTGTTCCGATTTGGTTAGGTTTTTGTATGTAAGCTGGTATCTCAGTAACCACTTGTGGGAATGGATTGAAACTTCACACACTGTGATAAACTGACTTACATTGCACAGGTTCTATAACTCTATTTTGCTTTTTTGCAAAATTATGCCCTTTTTTGACTTAGACATTTTGGTTAAGGATGACTGCCCGTAATAGGCCTCAATTTCACCAAAAGTGTACATACAACTTTGAAAATGTCAAACAAAAGAAATACGGTGCATATTGACAAGTTATATAGTGACAGAAGTTCTCAAAAATTTCCTTTAGATTACCTCCCCTGATAATTTTGGGTTTTTATGACTTATCTCCCCTGAAAACTAGAAAAAGGTAATTTTCTCGTTTTCCCTACGGTGAATTTTAGATTTCTTTTTGATATTTGTATCAGAATCATATAATGCAGCTTTCTACCGCAAAATTTTCTCGAAACTCAAGTTCAGATTCTCATAATCAAAGAAATTATATATTTCCCATAGGCGTCAATGCTAACTTCAATACCGATTATCTCCCTTAAAAATGATAAAATTCGAAAAATCTCTCGGTGAAATGTTTTTAATTTTGAACGTCTTTAAAATGACCAAATTTCATTTAAATATTACCATCCAGTTACAAGATATGAAATATGGCTATTACACCATGTTATCCTTAAGGTATTTATGTAAGCTGGTATCTCAGTACTCACTAATGGGAATGGATTAAAAACTTCACAAACATGTTCACTGTCAAGATCTGGCATGTACTGTGTAGGTCCCATAACTCTACCTTGCATTTTTTTTCAAAATTATGCCCCTTTTTTACTAAGCAGTTTTTGGCCAAGTTTTTGTATTTAAGCTTGTATCTCAGTATCCACTAATGGGAAAGGATTGAAACTTCACACACTTGTTCACTGTCATAATATGACATGCAGTGCAAAGGCTCAATAACTCTATATTGAATTTTTTCAAAATTATGCCCCTTTTCAACTTAGCAGTATTTGGTTAAATTCTTATATGTAAGCTTGTATCTTAGTACCCACCAGTGGGAATAGATTGAAACTTCACACACTTGTCCACTGTCATGAGCTGATAAGCACTGTGCAGGTTCCATAACCCTGGTTTGCAGTTTTACAAAATTATGCCCCTTTTACGACTTTTGTATTCATTCAATTGACAAGGCTGTTGAATAGTCGAGCGTTGCTGTCCTCCAACAGCTCTTGTTTTTTTCAGGGTAGCATAGAACCCAAATATTTAGCGAGTCGCGGTGGATATGGAAGACTTTCCTCCTCTAGTTACTGACCCGCAAGAAGAAACAGAAATAGTTAGAAGGGCAATCTACTTAACAATCCCAGCGAGTGCAGGATGAGTCATCTGTGCTATCTGATGTTAACCTCGTAATAGCCCGTATCGATCAGATGCTCGACGGAAATCAGCAATGTCTTGGTCGAGATAGTACAAATTGCGCTCACGCACCAGGTATGCATGCTGCGGTACAAGAAACATCAGTTCTGTCGAGAATGTGTACATCTGTAGGTTCCGAGGAGACCAAAAATCCTAGTACGACAGATCTATCTTAAAAGTATATGAATATAATCAACGTATGCTGTATTCGTCGCATGTTCATGGATACAGCTTACCGTAAGCAAGCACCGAATATATATGAGCTTTATACGGCGTAACAAATCCCTTTTTTTCAAATCAATTTATTTCATAGGTCGATTTGTCATAGGTCGACTTTATACCGTCGTGCTTAAAAGAACATCAATGCATATATTTTCAATCTGTATTAAATATCTTGTTTTGTCGAGTGGGTTTAGAGTTGAAGCTGTACATATCATTTTTTTAATGAAACAGGATTAAACGTGTTATATAAGTATTAGCTGTAATAGGTGAGTTATTTTCTGTTGTATTTTTTTAACAATACTTGCCTCTCAAATGTATAAAGTTGCCAGTCATCATTTCTGTTAGGATTTTAAACGATATTCAAACATAATTTATTTAAGTATTTGTTTCGCTTGTAAGAGATAAAGCTTTTATTTTATTGTTGATGGTAGAAACTTATATTAATAGCAAGTTCATGCACATGAGCAAGCAAAATGTGAATTAAATTTCTACATGCATACTAAATATTCAGCGTTTGCTAGTCTTTACCTGATGCATGGCTTGTACATTTACACTTTTATGTGAATATTTTTTAGTTTTCTGATTTTATGGCATGAGATTCTCTTTAAACCTACATGCATGCGTATCAAGTACAAACTCGCAACCTCTCAATTACAAAAATATACAGCCAAACCTGTATTAAGCAGCCCACTACGGAATGAACCCATGCGGCAACCAAGGGCAGGCGGCTGTATAAGACCGGTTACAACCAAGGTAGAAAATATAGAGATTTTAGGCGGTTCACTATATCTATGACGTCAGTACGAATATTCTAAAACTATTCATATTAGCAATAACAAACAACAAACACAAAGAGCTAGATGAAAAATGGCCGCGACTTTATTTCATTGATATTATTTAAATTTATAGACATGTATATAAACAGAATAAAATTCACTAGCTGATGCAGAAGCCCATGTTATAAGCTGACAATGAAGAAACTGGCAAAATGCAGAGATTTCTGCATTAATAGCTGATGAGAAAGCGACGCAAATTTTATCACTATCCTGTAAGATAAAGGAACTACAAGTAAATACTGGACGCGAAGACATCATGCAGTTACTTTTACATTTTATAGTTTAAAATAGCATCAGCAAAATAATATTTTGCATTTCATACAAAGACCTTGACCTTTTCCTGTGTGCAAGTGGCAGTCAAATAAAGTCATGTCAGAATTATCGTTTTTGTTTTTATTTATTTCATTTCCTACATACACTATATTTTTTTTTAAATATCTACATTATATCGTACAGTGTGACCTATATTTACATCAACCTCTGGAACGAGAGGCATAACTTTCGAATTCCGTTCATCTCTATGTGCCCGGCTGGTTAGCTGCCACTTAATCAAACAATGATTAATGATTTTTTTTATTGCCTAGTGCCTGGCATTAATGTAGATAATTCTTGAAGTAAATGTGAAAAAATCATAAGTCAATATAGCTGATCCACCACATTTAACTCTTAGACTACCCTAAAAGTATAAAAAAAAATGCCAGAGGGTCACCTTTAAGGCCATCTAGGATCGATACCAAACGTTTGGTTTTCCCACTGTATAGCTCAAAGGCAGGTTTGACGAAATATTAACATTTTTACTGACATAATTTGTCGACTGTGAGTCATCGTAAACTGTTTGCACTTAATTTGTAGGAATTATTCATAAAGCATCGTAAAAAATGGTTTATTGAACGTTCGGCCCGGCTGAACTTGATATTGCAACTAGTCAGTCGACCTTAACAAATGTAGTACGCACTCCTTAAACAATTTTATAAGACTGACATGATTGTGTAAACGATTCAGTTTGAACAGTTGAAAAGGTCTGGCCTTCTATACTTAAACGTAAAAGAAACTGTGCACTTTATATTTTCAGAATCCGGTGATGGAAAGTTGTCATGTTTAGAATCATTTTAAAGGATTAACATTTATTGTTTCAACTTATGTAATTTTGTTACCGTATTCGATTTCGTTCAAGTGTATGACGCGTCTACGTTTAGTATGGGTCAAAATCAAAAATACACAGATAGTCGAGAGAACGTTTTCTTACTGTAGTTTGATCGAAAGTAATGAAAATTTTGCATTAATATCGTGTGTACCCGCCATTCTGACTAACAACTTGCACAACACGCCGTCTCATGGAATTAACGGGGCGCTGTATTACGTTTGCTGGAAGACGGTTCCATTCCAACTACAAGGCGTTTTGAAGGTCGTTCAAATTGATCATGTCATGCTTCAATAATATTGTAGTGTTTCTATGGCAATTAATTGCTCGTGAAATTGTTATGACGGGATTGCCTCTACCCAGCATCATTAAAGCGTAAATACGCTGACGTTCCGAAAGTCTTGGTATATTTGCTGCTTGAATATTTCTAAAAAAATTTAAGGGGGACAACTCTTTTAGAATATTTTAAGTATCCAATTCCACGGGACATAACGGACAGATGGGTTGATTATAAAGATGTTGATTTTTACTAAATATTTCTGTGGTATTGTGATATACTGCTAAACCTTAATTGTATAAAAAAAGTATTACATATCAAATTATGTATCAGGATATCCACATATTACTGTTCCACAACTATGAATTCCTACTACGATGAAAAGTAATAAAATAGATTTACAGAAAATAAGTAAGAACAGCTGAACAATGTATATATTCTATGTTACACTTGCTCGAATAGTGGGTATGCCAGAGACGGTTTATAACCATGGCAATGCGAAAACTGGTCTCACTTTCATCAACTATTTTTGTCAATGTTTGAGTGTAAATTACCATTCTTTAGCTCACCTGAGCCGAAAGCTCATTGTGAGCTGTTAGGATCGATGAATATCCGTCGTCCGTCCGTCCCTTAACATTTAATTTGTTTACATTCTAGCATCCACAATATTGTAGCAATCTTAATCAAACTTGGTAACAATGTTTGTAATCTCAAGACCTCGGATGAGTTCGAGTATGGGCTAGATCGGATCATTATGTACAGAGTCATGAGCCCTTGATTGACCAAATTTCTATATTTCACTTTGTTTACACTCTGGCATTTTCATGTATTCGTCAATCCTAATCATATTTATACAAAATGTGTATGACTTCAAGATCTTGGATGAGTTAGATTATTAGCGAAATCGGGCCGGTAGAACAAGCGGGTTCCATTACCCCCATGTCATAAATTTAGGTATTGTATAATCACCCCTTGGATATGTTGCCTGCCTTTTAATTTTGTCTTTTGGCAGTGTCTGTGATGTGCAGGCTCCATAACCTCAGATCCCCTTTCTAAATTCCAATTTGTTTAGTTCTGCCCATTGTTTTCTCATTTAGGGCAAATCCATTATTTCAACTGGGGACCATTGGCCGCTATTCATGGAATTACACACTAGTAGTATGGAATGATATTTAGGTAAATATTACACAATGCCTGCTGACTGTTACAATTTACTCACTGACACTCCCATTGTGCTTACTGGTATAGTAATCATGCATGCTGGCACCTTTAACACGCTTGTTGACAATGATACCACGCTTGCTGACAATGATACCATGCGTGCTGGAAGTTACAACTTCTTTGCTGCTTAGACCCTGATGTCTATATCATAATTTCATTTGGCAAAATGACAGTGCCGTGTACCGTATTGGAATATTTCAACATGCTATGGTTATACTGGTTAATCTGGTGCATCCAAGAACAAAATTCACGAAGTGATCAACCAGTAAGGAAAATGTAATCAGGCACTAGGCAAAATAGGAGTAAGCATAATGTCATTTCAAAAGTATATGTCACATTTTGATAACAGGGGGCACTATGTTCAAGTGGTCGTGTTTTTTAATCCCCCGCCACAAGCGGTTGGGGGTTATAGGAATGGTCTCCGTCCGTCCTTCTGTCCTTCAGTCAGTCCTTCTGTCCTTCCGTCCGTCTGTCCGTAACACTTTCGTGTCCGCTCCATATCTCCTAATCCCCTTGAAGGATTTTCATGAAACTTGGGTCAAATGATCATCACATCAAGACGATGTGCAGAACCCATGAGTCAGCCTTGTCCGCCCAAGGTCAAGGTCACAACTCAAGGTCAAAGGTTTGAGCCTTCCGTTTTGTGTCCGCTCTATATCTCCTAAACCCCTTGAAGGAATTTGATAAAACTTGGGTCAAATGATCACCTCAGCAAGATGATGTGCAGAACCCATAAGTCAGCCATGCCGGCTCAAGGTCAAGGTCACAACTTAGAGTCAAAGGTTAGAGCCTTCCATTTTGTGTCCGCTCTATATCTCCTAAACCCCTTGAAGGATTTTCATCAACTTGGGTCAAATGATCACCTTATCAAGGCAATGTGCAGAGCTCATGAGTCAGCCATGCCGACTCAAGGTCAAGGTCACAACTGAAGGTCAAAGGTTTGAGCCTTCCATTTTGTTTCTGCTCTGTATCTCCTAATTCCCTTGAAGGATTCATTTTAAACTTTGGTCAAATGATCACCTCATCAAGGCGATGTGCAGAACTTATGAGTCAGCCATGCTGGCTCAAGGGCAAGGTCACAACTCAAAGTCAAAGGTTTGAGCCTTCCATTTTGTGTCCCCTCTATATCTCTTAAATTTATAAAACTTGGGTCAAATGATCACCTCATCAAAACGATGTGCAGAACTTATGAGTCAGCCATGCCGGCTCAAGGTCATACCTTAGGGTCAAAGGTTTGAGCCTTCCATTTTGTGTCCACTCTGTATCTCCTAAACCCCTTGAAGGATTTTCATCAAACTTGGGTCAAATGATCACCTCATCAAGAACTCAATAGTCAGCCATGTCAACTCAGGGTCAAGGTCACAACTCAAGGTCAAAGGTTTGAGCTCTGTATCTCCTAACCCCTTGGAGGATTTTTATGAAACTTGGGTCAAATAATCACCTCATCAAGACGTTGTGCAGAATTCATGAGTCAGCCATGTCAGTTCAAGGTCAAAGTCACAGCTAAAGGTCAAAGGTTTACCCTTTCACTATCCATAGCAGTGGTGGGGGATTTAGCTGTCTTTCAGACTGCCTTGTCCGTACTTTGAATAATTATTTGCCGGAAAGATTATCGAGGATATCCGAATATGTATAGAGATCTAACAATAGTTACTTCCTCTTTTTGCAAATCGCCATTTGTCTTAACTTTATTTATTTTTAATGTTGCGTTTATTTACAAGTGACGTGTCATATAAATGGAAGACTTACAGTTTGAAATTCCTGAGATTTCACAAATTAAAGTGGCTGTTAAGGACAAAATTTTGCAGATTGCTAATAATATGTCAAACTGTCATTTTGAACATGTAGAATATGAACTTGAGTCAGTGATGATTGTTTTGACACTTAGCCAAGAGCTAATTAAAATCCGTTATAGGCCGGATATTCCCGTTACCTTTCGTGAAAACCACGAACTTGCGCCCCCTGGTATCAAAATGTGACGTGCAATGTTGCACTTTGCATTATGCTTACTTTCAACTTGCTTAGTGGCTGATTGCATCTTTCATATTGTGTGGTCACATCGTGTATTTTCTTCTGTGAGCATTGTAACAGTGCAACGTTGCTTATATACAGTCCTGGCATGTTGAAATATTCCAATACGGTACACGGCACTGTCATTTTGCCAAATGAAATTATGATATAGACATCAGGGTCTAAGCAGCAAAGAAGTTGTAACTTCTAGCACGCATGGTATCATTGTCAGCAAGCATGGTATCATTGTCAACAAGCGTGGTATCATTGTCAACAAGCGTGTTAAAGGTGCCAGCATGAATGATTACTATACCAGTAAGCACAATGGGAGTGTCAGTGAGTAAATTGTAACAGTCAGCAGGCATTGCGTAATATTTACCTAAATATCATTCCATACTAGTGTATCATTGAAGGTTCCGTGTGCACCGCCGTATGAACACATCTATTGATTTTTTTACTTGTAGCATGTGTAAATGTTGACACTCGGGGCTGGAGGGCATGGACGGTAGCATGCATTTCTACTACCGTCCGTGAACAGGCTCAATCAAACCGAGCCTGCAACATTTTCGTTTTTGTCGTATTGGGCGAACTGTGGAGTTTCTACTTTTTCTATTTTATATGCCCTTGATTGACAAAATTTGCTATGTTTCACCTTGTTTACGCATCTTCATTTCTTCACCAATCCTAATCATATTTACAAAGTCTGTGTATGACCTCAAGATCTTGGTTTAGTTTGATTATGAGCAAAATTATGCAAGTAGGACCAGAGTTAAGCGCTCTTGATTTACAAAATTTACTATATATTTTACGTTGTTTACTCTAGCACCTTCATTTCTTCACCAATCTAAAACATATTTACATAGTATATGTATCGTCATAAGATATTGTACGAGTTCAGTTTTGAAAAAAAAAATTGACAAGTAGGACTAGAGTTATGGGCCCTTGATTTTGCAAAAATCCTTATATTTTATCTTGATTACACTATAACACCTTCATTCCTTCAGCCATCTAAATCATATTTAAACAGAATGTGTATGAGCATAAGATCTCCAATGAGTTCGATTATGAGTGAACTCTGAAGGTTTTATTGCAGTAATTCGGTCAAAATGTGCTTCCGTGGTGAAGTCGAAAGAAGTCCCTTATAAATAGATCCTAATTTTTCCATTTTTCGCGCACTTGCGCGTAAATCGGGGGCCAAATGGGCATTATTTCACTCGAGGAATTAATTTTACATAAAATAGGACACTTTTCATGCTAATATTCGCATGTTTTCGAGTTGTTCACTTGTAGGGTGTTTACTCTGCGGACCGCTTTCTAAAATGCGGCAACATGAGGGTACCTGATTTCAGTTGACTTGCATTTCACTGTATACTATTCAACACCCCTTTTTCTTTTCGTTTCTTGAAGCAAATGTATGGAAATCTTGTGAAAAATAGGTCTACGACAGAATGAAAATCTAGAAATTGGAACAATATTGTTATGAAGTAGCTGAATTATATATGAAACAAAGAACAATTTCTTTTATTGGTATATAGCCTGAACATTAGGACTAGAGTTACTCGCCCTTGATTTTACAGAAATTGCTATATTTCCCTTGCCACACTCAAGCAACTTCATTTCTTCACCAATCCAAATAATATTTACATAGAATGTGTATGATTAAAAGATCTTGGATGAGTTTCACGAACTAAATCAGTTTAGTAGGACCAGAGTTATTTGCCCTTGATTTACAAAAATTTCACATAGTTTTGCATTTTTCTTTCTTCACCAGACATAATCATGTATATGTGGCTGATTTGAAATTTTAAGTATATTTCTTCAGATGGTCTCAGATTATCAGGGTAGATAACTCTCCACTGATTTTATTTCAAATTACCTCCCTCTGTCTTAATTAAAATGAACATATTTTGGTAACTACTTGCATGATTGGTTCCGAATTTCATTCAAGTTATCAAGTGGACCCAGACATTCAGGGTAGATTACTCCGGGGTGAATGTTTGACAAATAACCTCCCTTTATTTTAAATTTAATCGATATTTCTCAGTAACTTCTGACAAGGCTGATTCAAAATTTCATCAGTGTCATCAAGGTACTCAGATGATCAAGTTAGAATCTTCTGGACTGATTTATGTCAGATTACCAACCTTTGGTTTTAGCTCACGATGATTATTGTAAAACCTTGATAACACTATACTCAACATAGGTCACATTTTAGCAAAATCTGCTAAGTAGATTGCAAGTAACCTGTACATGGTCTGTATAGAAGTTGAGCCATTCTGTTTGAATTCCCAGTCCGTTTGTTTATACGTATGTCAAATGCTTCCACTGACACAAGTATCACTCAGGTGAGCGATATAGTGCCATCTTGGCCGTCTTGTTTCCTATTCTTTCTACTTGATATTTTAAAATTGAATAAATGTAACGCATGAAAAAAGTTCTCCAATTTATTTTCTTTAGCTGAAATCTCCTCATCTAAACATACGATTAGCAATATATAAGGTCAGACTATACAACAAATAAATATATCTACACATTCAAATAATAAACATT
The DNA here is from genome assembly GCF_021730395.1 of Mercenaria mercenaria. Classification (NCBI taxonomy): domain Eukaryota; kingdom Metazoa; phylum Mollusca; class Bivalvia; order Venerida; family Veneridae; genus Mercenaria; species Mercenaria mercenaria. The sequence goes on from NC_069373.1 coordinate 63,817,867, forward strand.
CAATACGAGAGTAACAGTTCATAAATTACACACCGAAATACACTGAAAAATGTTAAATATCAAAATTCCCCTTCTTCATTCAATATAAAATACCTTTGGAGTGTCATATACTTCAAACCTGGATAAAAATTGTACTTGGGGGAACAGAGATAAACAAACTTGAGATTGTAGCAGATAAAAAATTAAATTACGCGAAATACATGAAATTGCTACAGTTCAGCTAATTTGAATTTACGATCTTCCTCCTCAAGATAAATATGATAAACATAATACTATTTTATTCATTCATTTATTCATTCCTTTTATTCATATTGCCATTAATTTTATTATTATCGTTATAATTATTAATGATGATGATGGTTATGATGATGTTATCATTGTAATTTTCACTATCATTATTTTTTTTTTTTTTGTTATTTTTTTTTTTTTTATTTCATGAATACAACTGACGATAACTGCAAAATGCTTTTCTGAAAGGGATATGGGAGAAACTGCACGGACAGTATAGAAAAATTTAATACACTTCAACACAGCCGTTTTCTCTTGAAGCCATTGTACTGTAAACACACTGTATTGCACGAGTGGATTAAGGCCTGGTATGAACCATAACAGCAACCACATCAACACACCTCCATTAATGTAACGTGACTCGATTTTATGTAAAATCCATTACAGTTTTGTTACTGAACCTATCGTGTACAATTATTATCCCTTGTGAGTGTCAGAGGTTTCAGAATGATCTCTGTGTTATTTGCAGTCATTGAAAATGAAGGAAATTAGGATTTCACACATTGATAACATATGTTCAAATTTTAATTACTTTGGACAATTTATTGTTTTTTCAGACTCAAATAAGTTACATCCATTGACTGAGTATATAAGTAAAATCTTATGCAGATGTCATAACATGTAAAACAAGAGCTGTCTGTTTACAGCGCGCTTGGCTATTCGCAGAATTGATGGAAATATGGGGTCAAAATATTATCAGAGATTTTCAGACAAAAGAAGAAAACTAGATAAGACAAAAATGTACCTGTATTTGCGGATTTGTATAAGTCTTGCAATATATAGCAATATGTGACCATCGAAGCAAGAGTTCAAAGTTTCAAAGCCATATATCAAACAGTTTAGACAAAATATGAAATGGTTTGCCAAACTTAATTAATTTCTATGTCGAAAAAAGGTCGTTACTGAGCTAAAGTCCTTGTCCTAGTTATGTAGTCTTGCCTACTTATGTAGACTATTATGATAAACAAGCGGTCACAGTTTTAAAACCATATGACAAACAAGTTAGGCAAACTATTGACTGTTAGGAAAACTTTAACCGAGTCCAAATCCAAAAAGGACCATAATTCTGCCAAAATAGCTGACAGAGTTATGTACTCTTGCCTACAGATGAAAATCATGATGATAAACAAGTGTTCAAAGTTTCAAAGCCACGGTCAAATGGTTTTGACAAAACGTGGACTTGTACGAAAATTGAACCAAATTCTAAGTCCAAAAAGGGCCATAATTCTGCCAAAATAGAATTCAAAGTTGTTATGTACTCTTACCTACAGATGGAAATCATGATGATAAACAAGTGTTCAAAGATTCAAAGCCACGTGTCAAATAGTTTAGACAGAACGTGGACTTGTTCGAAAATTGTACCAATTCTCAAGTCCAAAAAGGACCATAATTCAGCCAAAATAGTTGGCAAAGTCATGTTCTTTTGCTTACAGATAGAGGTTATTATAATAAACACGTGATACGAGTTTAAAAGCCATATGTCGAACAGTTTACACAAAATATGAGCTGGTACATAAAACTTGACCAAGATTTTAATAATAAGGGGCCATAATTTAGCCAAAATCCTCGATGGAGTTATGTACTCTTGCCTAAAACTGGACAAGGTAATTGTATACAAGTGTTGAAAAATTCAAAGCTTCATCTCAAAAGATTTTGTAAAATGTTAAGTGGTACGAAAAACTTAACCAATGTGTGACGCCGACGCCGTGGTGAGAAGGATAGCTTTACTTATTCTTCGAACTGTCGAACATCAAAGACAGATTTTCAATAAGAAAATGTACAAATAACTAGTATTTCTAGCTCATAAACCGGTCAAACTGTAGACAGAAACCCGTGACATAATCAAAGTACTGAAAGTACAGAAAGGCTGACTACCACACTAAAATAACTGTGTGTGAAACCTGTTTGCAAAAACTGAAATATTATGGGTTTTCCGTATCAACCTAAAGCGAGCATAGTGTACTGTTGAGAGGAAGCATCTTAATTAACTTGAAGAGAAAGGTAGTGTTAGGATATTAAGACTATGCTGGTGAAAAACACATAGTGTTTGCTTCATTTAGGATAACACAATTAGTGAGACAAACAGAACATAATTCTTACTTGGGAATCTGACAAAATATAGACGAAGTAAAACTTATACACAACAAAGAGAAGGAACACAACTGGGCACCGTCTGTGGCAGACACATTGGTAAATTTAAACCGTTTATGCTGCGTTTGCATCCTTATGCTTGGCCCCACCATGGTTCCAAAAACTCTTAAAACGAAGTTGAGCCATTGACTTTAATATAGGCTTATATATCAATAAGCATTTCTTTTGTAGATAAAAGGTCATATTAATATATGTACCGAGAAACAATCATATGTTTAGAAAACTGTCCAAAGGACAATGAAACTGCTTACGATGGGTACAAACGAGAAAGGTATTGCATAGCAATACAAGACTTCCTACTGGTTAGGAACATTGCAAACGAAAATGAGGTATTATAAAGAGCAATATCTAGAAACAGAGGTACTTAAATGGAAAAAGTAAAGAATGTGACAACAATTACCCTACGTTGCCAAATTAAGTCTCCGTTTATGTATAAACTCTCGACTTTAACTCTTGATTTCACATTTTGACATTGATTTAATAAATTAAATCAACGCTTATATATATGTGTAAAGAAGCTCACTGCTTTTACTCACGATTTTTATAATGCCTGTTGCAATTTTACCTTTAACAAGAAATATTTTTAAAAAGATGGTCTGCGAATTGTAATAAGACAAAAAGTTTATGAGGTTTTCATATAATCAATTTTGTGTTATTCTATTATCTACCTAACATTTTGCAAATAGCAAAACTAAACATGATACTTTAACAATTCAAATGGCTCTCTTTTAATTTTTCACAAAGGTTTCGTAGGGGTACAACTTTTCTACGACAGCGGTGGTCTGGAAGACACTTCTATATCTAGAAGACTTTAATTGATCGGCTAATCACACCCTTATCATGTGATACGCAGACCGTATTCAGCTCTCTCTGTTAATTGATATCTCTTGGTATTTGAACGGTTTTTTATAATATTTATTAAACTTACTTATCATTTTAGATATATCAATATTCTTGCTAAATATACTGAGCGAAACGTAGCTTTATTACTATTACGACAACGACGACGATAATGATGATGATAATACAAACCACGTAAGCTATATACGTTAAGACGACAGACCTATCTGAAAAGCATATGTATATCCAATGTATTCAGCTAACGTAAGTTGCTCACGGATATAGCTCATCGTAAGCTGTATGCGTTGTCAACGATCGAATATAGCTCATACGTGAGCTATATACTGCGCAAGCTCTGTACGGCGTAACAAAGTCTTCTGTCAATATTTATTTCATGGGTAACTTTATTCCGTCGTGCTTAACAGAACATCAATGCATATATTTTCAATCTGTATTAAACAGGGGATAGGACGTAAATGGTATCTTTCGATGGTTTAAATCAGAAAATTATGTCTTTCGGGTAAATATGACGGATTTTGTTGAGAAATCATCACCAAAGGGCGGATAGTTTGCCAAGTGAGTTTTTCTTTTACTTTAGAAACATTGCATGCGTGTATTCTGTGACCGCGCTTCTTATCTCCACCCGACAATTTACACTAGTCTGTACCTGGCGCCGTAAAAAAGTTATTGAACGCTTTATACGGAGATTAATAGTTTAGCTCAAGTCCACCTTTCCAACGATTTTTGTAATAAAAAAGCAGTACAAGTTCGACCAGACTTACGATAGCCAAGGCTTTAGAATGATCAATTTTGATTTACGACTGGGTGCAAGAATCCTTTATTGCAGATTTTTTTTGTTTAAGCCTATTTCACTTTAAAACAATTTGATATCTATTCTGGTCACTCTGTATTGTGCAAGAGTTACTAGTACGATACTATTCCAATATACATTTCAACAGCCGAACCGTTTTCAATTGTGACGTTTTATATTTGCAAGCTACAGTTCATAAGACAAGTTAACAAAGTATGGTTTATTTTATTGTGTTGCACTGAATTACATCAAGGTGCGTAAATATAACTACATGCTGAATGCAATCGGTAACTGTGGATAGATTATGGCATTTATACATTAGAATAGTAATTTATGATTACGACGTACCGTGATGTTTTGCAGGTTTAGTGTTTATAACTTTGGACCTCTTTTCACAATTAATGATTGCATTTAGCATGTACAATTTTACATTTATGTAATTCGATACAACACAATAAAATAAATAATACTTTGTGAAATTCTCTTAATGAACTGGTAGCTTGCAAATATAAAACGTCACAATTAAAACGGTTTGGCAATCGTAATGTTTTGTGATGACTTTCCTTGTACATTGGAATGGTATCATTCTAGTAATAGTAACTCTAACGCAGTACAGAGTGACCCGAATAGAGACCAGACCAAATTGTTTTATAATTCCCCGTAAGATACTGAAATCGGCTTAAACAACACAACAACAAAACAACAACAACAAAACAACAACAAATCGACAATGAAAGGTTCTTGCACTTGTGCTATGCAGTCGTAAGTAAGAATTATTAAGTAAGAATAGTTCTAAAGCATTGGCTATCATAAATTTGGTCGAACTTGCATAATCTTTTACAAAAGTTGTTAGAAAAGTGGACCTGTGTAGGAAATGAATTACAGACTAAGTGTTTAGCTCAGTAGGTAGAGCGTCGGTCTACGGATCGCGGGTTCGCGTGTTCAATACTCGGGCGGGGCGTGTGTTCTCCGTGACTATTTGATAAACGACAATGATTCATGTGGGGAAGTTGGCAGTTACTTGCGGAGAACAGGTTTGTACTGGTACAGAATCCAGGAACACTGGTTAGGTTAAATGCCCGCCGTTACATAACTGAAATACTGTTGAAAAACGGCGTTAAACCCAAAACAAACAAACAAACAGACTAAGTGTAAATTGTCGGGTGGAGATAAATAGCGTGGTCACAGAATGCATGCATGCAGTGTTACCAAAGTAAAGAAAAACTCAATTACTGGACAAATTATCCGCCCTTGGGTGATGATTTCTCAACAAAATCTGCCACATTTACCCGAAAGACACAATTTTCTCATTTAAACCACGAAGATACCATTTACGCCCTACCCCCTGATTAAATATCTTGTTTGGTCGAATGAGTCTAGAGTTGAAGCTGTACATGTAAAAGATTTAATGAAATCTAGCTTTGAAAAAAACGGAATATACATGTATTATAAG